>NW_026562446.1:0-30000 GCF_027474105.1 Poeciliopsis prolifica
CGCCCTGTGCGTGCTGACATCACTGCACCCTGAAAACCCACAGAGCTGCAGAATCTGATGAGCAGATAAAACGTTTTCATCCAGAATCTGCTCAGCGATCCGGATCGTTCCTGCGGGTCGCGGTTCCCCGGCCCGTCGCTCCGATCCGGACCGATCCGGACCGATCCGGACCGGTCTGGGTCTGGAACAGAGGGGGGCAGCATCACCCTGAAGCAGCGGCTGGTCAGAAAGCAGCCAGACGGGCCAGAACCAGAACCTGGAGAACCTGTAATGATAATAATATTTATCTTGTTGGTCTCCGGGTTTCACAGCCTGCAGAGCTTCTGATTGGATCGACTTTAATGTTGCTTTTTGTATTAATGGAGCGGTGAACATGAGGCCACATAAAGCAGATCTGTTCTCTCTGTAACTCTGTGTGTGTGTGTGTGTGTGTGTGTGTGTGTGTGTGTGTGTGTGTGTGTGTGTGTGTGTGTGTGTGTGTGAAGTGTTGGCAGCAGATAGCGGTTGCCCCCTGGGCTTTGCCAACGTGGCGCTGCCCCCTCTGCAGCAGCATGGCACAGCCTCCGTCTTTGTTGTGAAGCTGGCGCTTTCTCTCTCTCTTTCTGGGTTGTTTTCTTTTCTGCATGTTATCAAAAATACAACCAACATTTATTTAAAAGAACATTCTGGATTTTTAACACTGGAGTCATTCTGTTTTAATCAAGAAAAGTTGCATTTAAGGGTAAAAAGCAGATTTGTTTTAAAAGAATGAAACGTTAAATCTCATTTTGTGGAGGAAAATGTTTGTGATCTAAAATCAGCATCATGTTTTCACTGGATTATGCAATTTATGAATATCAGAGATAAATTCATTCAAATCAGAGGAATGAAAATGTCTTTAGTTTTTATAAATTCAGATTTTCAAGGATTCAGGAACTTTATGGTCTCATTGGTCCAGGATTCTAACCAGCTGTATTTTGTACCTAAATGGATAAATATTGCTTGAAACTTGTTTTTGGCATCTTAGACTTTCTATCCTGATGATAATAATAAATGATTAAACTTTGAGTTTAATTAGACAAAAGAACCTAAAATAATCATCAGATATAATTTATGCTTCAAACAAATAATCCTGGAGTTTATATCAAAAACTCTGATGGAAACATATTTACATATTTTATCAGTGGGATTATAACAGAGTTTGGAATAATTTCTCTTCACTCTGAGCTGATTTGACAGAAAACTGAATCCTGCATGAATTTCAACAGAAATATCGATGTTTTGATGCATAACTCAAAAATCACAACCGTTAAAAGTAAAAATAAAAATGTTAGACACTCAGCTGAACAATTAAACGAAACATAAACTGGGATTAATTAAAACCGATTCCAGTCCGACTTTCTGTCAGCTGCTTAGTAATTTAACAATATTTCTGCAGGAAAATATAAAAACTTTAAATGGCAGAAATTCTTCTGGTATTAAAAAAAGATCAGATAATCACAAATACATTTAATTTAAATCAAGAATCATTTTCAGTTTTCACTGGATCAAAATCTAAAGCTAAATAAACCTGACTTGTTTCAGGAAAAAAGAGATAAAATAAGGTTGATTTGGTGAAACATGGCAGAGGGATAATTTAGCAACAGGCTGGAAGAAAAGTTTAAAATGCTCTTAGTTTCTTCATGAAGTGAATCGTTAGTGAATAACGAGGAAACGTTGTTTGGTGTTTCTCTGCACCTGCATCAGCAGCGGCTGCGAAAATCAGATAAACATCAAAGCTTCATTCAAACATTAATAAAATGTGAAAACTTTTATTAGAGAAAACATGAAAAAAGACAAAAGTTGTTGCTTTAAGAAAACATGAAAGCTTTTCTTAACAGAACGTAAAATAAAGGTGAAGCGTTGGCAGCAGTCTGAGTCGAGGTGTTCTCTTTGCGGTTTCGTCTAAACTGAACATGTTTATATTGTGTGAACAGATGTTTCCTGTGGTAAGCTTTTAGGTAACAGACTCACCATCTCTGTGTGTGTGTGTGTGTGTGTGTGTGTGTGTGTGTGTGTGTGTGCGTGCGTGCAGGAGGGGAAAATGCATTTTTTGGTTTCATTGTAACTGCTGTCACTTTTACAGCTGAAAGTGTGTTTGTTAAATTTTGCAGCTTTTGCTTCTCTGATTGGCTGAGGAGCAAATTCATGGTTTTCAGTCGACACTGAAGGAATTTTACTGTCAAAATGTGGAGAAATTAAAGACGCAATTTCACCCAGAAACTCAGAAATACCTGCATTTGTTGAACCCAGGAACCATGTGAAGTTTTTATTGGCAAAGTTATTATAATATTTAAATAATGGCAGAATTAATGAGCTGCTCATATAATTTTAGACGGTTTATTAAAAATACCAGCAGGACTAAAGAAAATCATTTTTAAAAAGTGGAATCACCGTAAATGTTGCAGTTTTATTTTATTTTGTGTTCTTCTACTCAACAGTAAATCAAGCAGAAACTGTCTTAACTAAAAATCAATCAGATTACAGAACGACGGGATTACAGAATAATTAGAGGATTATTATTTTGGTTATTATTTCTGTCTCTATTGAAGAAAACTGAAGAAATATTTCATCTTTCCTGAGCGATGCAAACATAATAATAATAATAATAATAATAAATAATAATAATAATAATAATAATAAATTTGTGTTTATTTGAAAACATTTTATCAGAAGCGTTCTGGTTACCGTTTCAACAGAACCAGGGTTAAAGGTCCTGGTTTTATCCCGATTTGTTTCTGGGTTGAGATGCAGCCGTTAATAAATCACTCCAGCTGGGCTGCTGTGTCTGAAGCTAATTTATGTTCAGGCTTTGACTAGGCCACTCCAAGCCATTCTAATCATCTGTTGCATAATCAGACTAAGTTTGAGCTTTTCACTCACTGACTGTTACAGCCCCACATCACCACTCTGCCACCACCGTGTTTCACAGCAGAAATGATCTGAAACTTTTCTGAAACTTTTCTTAATATTCATGGAAAAATACTAATTCAACTTATAATAACTTGTTTTAGGTGAAATAATTGGCCAGTGTTACTGGAATATCAGTTTTTTCATCGATATTTAGGATTTATTGACTTAAAACAGACTCCTATATCGGCCTGTCACAATAAATCAATGATTCAGATGATCAATTAAAAGGAGGTCAATAATTTTTATTTGGAATATTTATATTTTTCTGTTTTCCGGATGATAACAGTCTTCAGTTTGATGTTTTGCTCTCAACTAACTTCTTTTTTTGTTGGACAGTTTTGTTTGCAGAGACTTTGTTTCATTTTATTTTGTTTAATGATTTTGGATATTTAAATGTTCCAGTGTTTTTTGCAGCGTTTTGCAGTAATAATAATGAATCTGATCGCAGGATCGTTGCTTTAAGTCTGGATTTGCTGCAGGAACATCTGAGTGTTTTCAGGTTGTTACTTACATAAAGCAGAAAGCAGAATGTAGATTAAGAACTCACACCTCAGTCGTAACGCTCTACATCCTCCCTCCTCTTCCTCGCTCTCTCTCTCCCCCTGACGGTAGCCTCGTTCGCCCTCCTCTCTGGCTCGCTCCGTCTCTGTACCATATGGCGTAGCATGGTACATTTAGCTTGTCAGTGATAATGGATGACCATGGAAGCCCAGTTTTGCTTTAAGCGCTAGCTTGCTCCTTGCTGACTCGCTGTGTGTGTGTGTGTGTGTGTGTGTGTGTGTGTGTGGTGTGTGTGTGTGTGTGTGTGTGTGTGTGTGTGTGTGTGTGTGGATGATGATGCTTTGGCTGTAGGATGAGAGATTATGAAGCTGACGTTCACTTGACACACGCGCGGTAAACGTGAGGTTTGCTGGTGTGGATCCACTGCTAAGACGAATCTGATTGGCTGTCAGGAGGAGATCCTGACTTCAGTTTTTCTCTGATTCCTCAGGTTTACCACCTAAATAAATGACAATATTTTTCCAAAAACATCTGAAAAAACTATTATTTTATTATTTAAGTCTGAAATAATGGGCATGGCTGCATTTATGAGGATTGGGGCCCCTGGGCTGGAAACATTTTGGTGCCCAATCCACTAAAGAAAAGTTATTTTGCTAATTCAAATGTACATAAACTGAATTTAAGGTTTAACACATTTTGAAATACTTGAGTGTATTATTACAACTCACCCGGTTATGGCTTTTAGATAAAGTATAATTCTTACGACAGGTCTAATCACAGAAAATAAAAAAGTTGTGCTTATTTACAATTTTTGTTTTTTTGCTCACATCATCTTTTAAATTGTTTGCGTTCATAGTTTTGTGTAAATAATTTACGACCCCAAAGTGACTTGGATGCGCGGAAGAAGAACGTAAACATCTAATAAAATACTTCTTAGCTTCTGATTAGCTTGCTAGCTTAGCTCACTTGCTAATGTCCGGAACTATAAATTCACGAAGAGTCCAAAAATGTACTGAAGTTAATAAAATATGACTGTTTTTCAGGAAGCAGATTTATTTCTATCATTTCATAAAATTGTTGCTGACATTGTAGCTTAGCTTAGCTGCTAATGATGCTAATGTTAATTCAGAAGTTGCTTTTTTGAAGTGTTTCACCAGCATGTCATCTTGTTAGATAGCGAGGCAGCCATCTTCTTTTTCTACTGGTTTTATATCAGAACTTGGTGCATTACTGCCCCCTGCAGGATGTTTCCTTTATTTCTCATTGTTTAAAATGGGACACAAACTTTTTGGTGGTTATTTGGTTTGGAAAATATTAGGCAATGGAAAATAAATTTCAGATGAAATTATGTTGAACTTTGGAGGTGATAATCTTCTTTTCGGGTGGAATTAATTATTTATTGTAATTTTTTAGGAGTGTTAATTGGGGTTTATTAAATAAATAAAACCTCAACATTTTCTCTGTCTTTTTTCCCCTCATTTGCACCAAAAGTATTTAATTAAATGTGTGAAAAAAAGTTGTAGGGTAAAATAGTATCAATAAAACTGATTAAATTAATTAGCAACAAAATTATTTCACCAAATTTAGGAATGAAAAAATCAAACCAAAGCAGCTGAGGGCGAAAAAATTCAGTTTCTCTCTGAGATTTAGTTTCTTTGCGTAACGCTGCTGATGGTTGGTTCCTATGGCAGCAGACGAGGGTAAATTAGTCGCTTCTCTTTTCTTTTTCTCATGTTTCCACGACTTAGCCAGGAGAAAGCAGAGGTCACGACCCCTGCTGGCACGCTGTGAATGGGAAGAGAGCTGAAAAAGAGCTGGGAGAAGCATGCTGGTGCTGCTAAAACCGGCCCGGATCCCAGCCGCTCTAACAAAGCAGTGTGATACCGCCGCCGTGCATCACCTAATACAATCACTTCTTATTCCAAATTTCCCTTTTTTTCTCGTCTTTTAGCGGTTTGTGCATGTGCGGCTTGGCGATGGATGGTTTCCAGAGTGTGAAACAAATCAACGAGTTATCAGCAGGTGGGACTGGGAAAGGTGGCGACCGGCAGAAAACAGACTGAGAAAAGGTCAGGAGAAAGATCGCAACTGTCGCCCAGATAAACACAGGCATTGTCAGTCTCACTTTTTAGGGAAAAACAGTCACTTCCTGGTTTAAAAATATCACAAAATATGACAATTAAAATGCAAAATTATTCGTTTTTTCTATTTATTTTCCAGTTGGATGTTAATATTATTTACTTCTTAGGCTGTTTTTAATAAAAAGAGCAACTTTTACTGTCATTTTTCCATTTTTGGTCTAAAAAATGTAATTTAAGGGTCTTATTCTCAATAAAACATCAAAATTAAAATGCTAAATTATTTCTTTATCCATGTGTTTTCCTAAACACACCAGCTGGATGGAAATCTTATATACTTTTTGGGTTGTTTGGAATTAAAAAAATAAATTTTATTATCCAAGTTTATGCACAAAAACAAGAAACTTGACTTTCAGTATTTTAAGTGCAAAACCATTAAGCAGAAACTCAACAAAACATTTGATTTGAACTTTAAATGAACTGAAACAGCAACAATAAATGTTCTGTTCTGATCCTGTTTTCTAATCAACTCCAGCCGTTTTTCCCTCTAGTTTTAAATGAATAAACGTGGTTAAAAATTTCCATCCGCTCGTTGTTAACGAGAATCTTTGATTCGCGGTTTTTAGTTGTTTATTGTAAAATGTTATTTTCGCCGTTGCAGAACAAAACCGCCGGCCGGCGTCGCGCCTGCAAACATAAAACCGGAGCGGACCGCAAGTTCTGTTCCTGTTTGGGGAAAAATTTTGGTTTTGTTTTTCTTCGTCCCGATTCTATTGGCTAGCGGAGCGTGGAGGGGGGGGGCGGAGCGGCTTCTGGTTGGTTTTTGGTGTTATTTTCACTTTGCTGCATCATTTCTGAAATAATCGATAAAATCTGGACTACCTGCATAGCCAATTCATCCTGATATTCATTCATTAATCATTACAATCATTAAAAAGCTTGAAACATTCTCATGACGTCTCGTTAGCCGTTTAGCCTGCTGAACCTGTGGCTCCTGCTGGGCTCCATGGAGAATTACCTCCGTCCGTTACAGGTGCAGTCAGGTTTTGTTTTCTTCCTGAGCCGTCCCTCCGTCCAGCTTTTTCCGCCCTCGCCGTGTCATGTCAGGTGGGGTCTGCCCCGCTGCGCCGCGCTGATCACCGGCTCCGGCGCCGTGTGTGGGAGCTGATGTGTCATTATGGAGCTGCCAGGTGGCTGAACTGAAGCCGCGCGGCGACATCGGCGGCGGGACGCGGCCCCCTCGGCTCCAGCTATAGGTTAGCCCGCGTACCGGAGGCGTCCAGGTGTTCAGGCGCTTCGTCTAAATACAGGGAATTACGCCTGTCACCGGCGGGGAGACGTTCTCCTCTGCAGACGACGCACAGCGAGAAACTCAACTAAAGTTTTACCAAACTGATGCTCTGCTGTGGGAAAGCAGCTAAACCTCTCAACTGGAGAAAAATGCAAAAAACTGTTTCAGAATGAAGGTTTGATTTAACATGAAACCAAAACACAGCTGCTCTAATTTATTATTCATTTACTAGCATTATTTGGTCCAAGTTCACCAGCTCTAAAATCCCTCAAACAGAACCGACCCGGTAACATGAAGCAGCCTGAAAAACCCAGTTTATTCAAGGCTTCCACCTGTTTGAGTCGAGATAAACTGTCTGTGAATGAAACGGTTGGAAACCGACCCAAACCGACCCAAACCGACCCAAACCGACCCAAACTGACCCAAACTGACCCAAACCGACCCAAACCGACCCAAACTGACCCAAACCGACCCAAACCGACCCAAACTGACCCAAACTGACCCACACTGACCCACACTGACCCAAACCGACCCAAACCTTCTGCCTCTATTTGCTGATCAGATCACCTGAGTTCACACCACATAACTCAAATCCTCAGAAACAGCACAAAAGTCCAGATGGTGACCAGTTTTTCCATACATGCTGCATCATGGTGGGGGGTCGTCTCCATGTTTAACGTCCTCCAGAGCTCAGTGTTCGATTGCGTCTCACGAACCGAGCGTCTACCGTGCGTCTAACGAGCGTCTACCGTGCGTCTAACGAGCGTCTACCGTGCGTCTACCGAGCATCTACCGAGAGTCTACCGTGCGTCTACCGAGAGTCTACCGTGCGTCTACCGAGCGTCTACCGAGAGTCTACCGTGCGTCTACCGATCGTCTACCGAGCGTCTACCGAGCGTCTACCGAGCGTCTACCGTGCGTCTACCGTGCGTCTACCGATCGTCTACCGAGCGTCTACCGAGCGTCTACCGTGCATCTACCGAGCGTCTACCGTGCGTCTACCGTGCGTCTACCGTGCGTCTACCGTGCGTCTACCGTGCGTCTACCGAGCGTCTACCGAGCGTCTACCGTGCGTCTACCGTGCGTCTACCGAGCGTCTACCGTGCGTCTACCGAGCGTCTACCGAGCGTCTACCGTGCGTCTACCGTGCGTCTACCGTGCGTCTACCGAGCGTCTACCGTGCGTCTACCGTGCGTCTACCGAGAGTCTACCGAGCGTCTACCGAGCGTCTACCGTGCGTCTACCGAGCGTCTACCGTGCGTCTACCGAACGTCTTCTGATGGCTGCGATCCGTCGCTGCAGAATCTGTTCAAGGTTGTAAAGTAATTTATTTTCTGCCTGCAGCCTGAGACCATTGAACTCAGTGAAGTTGCTGTGTTGCAGGCGTCTGTTTATGGAACAAATTTACAGTAAAATACAGACAGCTGTAGAGGCCAGACGTTTTTCTACAGTGTTACTTTTACTTGAGTAATTTTCTTATTTTCTCTGTATTTTCTACCCACTGAATGAAAAATTCACCAGACACAGAAACACTGTTGAAGTTTCAGAAGTTTAAAATTCTCTGCCTGATTTTATTTTTGTTATTTATGTGAATTATTGTAATTTTTGTCTTTATATTTTGGTCTGTCCGATGATGTAATTTTTAGATATGAAATGGTTGATAATTTGACCAGTTACTCAGGATTTTACCGAATGCTTTTTTTACTCTTCCTGGTCTTGGACAGAAACTTTTTACTTGAGTAAAGATATGTTAAGTATTTCTACTCTAACCTGAATATGTTTTGCTGCTCTCCTCCATGTGTCATGGCCGCCTGGGTTGCGTTCTGAATGGCATGATGTCGCATGGAAAGGGTCAATAGGTCGGAGTTGGGCTGAGTGATGAACTGATTGGCTCGCTGTAATGAATGCTACAGCTAGTTAGCATAGCCACCAATGATGGTGGATAAACAGTTTTTCTGTAACGGTCAGTTGTTTGTCCGGCACATTCATGAGGATGATTGACAGCGCTAAGCCCCTCCTCCTTGCTCTGATTGGTTGATCTATTCACAGATTATCTGGACAGTTTTAACAAATATGTGAAAAACAACAAATATAAGTTAGATTCTGCAGCTTTAAGGCTCAAAAATCTGAAAATAAATATAGACGTAAAAGATTTATTAGGTTGTAAATAAAGAAAAAAGTTTATAATTATTGTTAGAAATGAACTCGCTGAACTAAAGGAATTTTAACGTTTTATTTCTTATTTTTAAACAATTTCAAGTAAATTTATTTTTTCTGCTGCCCTGAAACTCATGATAATAAAACAAATAGGAGGAAGAAAACCTGTATGGTTTAGGATAAAGGAAGAGACTTAACCAGCCAGCGTAGTGACAGAAATCAGAACGTGATCCTTTCACCTTTGACCTCTTCAGTGCGACAGCACCTGACCCTGCAGGGTCATTCCTCTGCCTCCATCTACAGGGAGGCGGAGAAAACACGACGTCACTTTGGAGGAACTGAAACAGTTTTACAGCCGCGTGTGAAGTGAAGGTCGAGGAGACGCTTCGCTTTAAATGACTGGAATAAATCATCATAAAAGGAGAATAAACATGAAATATCACCTGAAAAATTGAAAAAATGACATGAAAATATGAGCATCTTACTGCCTAGATTGTGATTCTTTTATGAATGAGTTATCATTTCCCATCACAGGCTAAATAACCCAAATTTAAGGCAAAATGTCTTTTATCCTCTAATGAGCATCAGAAAATATCTACTGCTATGATCCGTCTTTTCTCCAGGTTTTGTGTTTGGTTGGATGAACACTTTGCCATCACCCTAATCTTTAGCTTCTCCCAGAGATTCTCTGTCTGATTCAAGTCAGTTTAAATTAGTCAGAATAAATGATTTGAACCAAATTTACACCCTTTAAAAATCACTTTAGAACTTTATTTACGTTTACTTTAGGTGTTAGACGCCATCTTGACTTCCAGAGGGTTTTAGTTTTGCAAAACCAACAAATAAATAAATGAAAAGCCTTATTTTTCACAGATGATTGTAAAAACAATCAATACATTCTAGTATAGAAAACTGAAATATTGATAAAAACCGTGTTTTCTCTATGAACAGATTCCAGACCAGGTTTTCTCGGCTGTGTCTGCCGCACTCAGGAACTATTTTCAGTTTCCGTTTGTTTCTGGGCCTTCCCGACGCGGCGAGCAAACGCGGCGTCTTCATCCCTCCGTAGAGTCAGGGAAGCAGCACCGCGCCGCGCGGCTCTCCCTGCTCTTTGTGCCGCACTTTAATACTTCCATATTGTGCTGCTAATTCCGAATTTCACACCTTTTCTCTGGAAGCTACCTCTTTCTTTATCTGCCGTCTCAACCCGAACGAGAGGAAACGTGTTAAATCCACCTCTAAGATCCTCTCAGTTCAACATTAGCAGCCGTCATCTGTCTGCCGAACAATAACACAATTTACAGCTACAACTGGAGCGCGCTTTGTTTACGGCGCAGCTGAACATTGTTCCATCAATAATGGACTCCAAACACAGAATCAGGCTTTGACTTGTAGGTAATCCTGAATGTTTTACAGGGATTTTTTCCTCCCATTTTGCTTTGTTTTATTGTCTTTAGAGCATAATTAGGGTGTTTTCTTCATTTGTTTTAGGTTTTAGGAGGAACATGGGCTCGGTGCCTCATGGATGGAACTCCAGATGTTTTTTTTGTCCAAGGTATTTGAGGAAGTGCTGCCCGAAATCCTCAAGACAAAGACGGCAGATATGGTGGCAAAATCATAAACCCCGGGAAAGCTGAAAACGATCGACTGGAAACGAGAGGCGAAAAACAAACAGCATCAAATCCACAGCATAAAAAACCTTTTAAAGCCATTTCTGCTCCTCAAAAACTGAAATGTGAATTTTTAATGACGTTCGACTGGATATAAAAGACAAAAAACAAATTATATAACTCAACATTTTTAAAATGTTTTTTTGTAGATTACAGTTCCTTGTCCTCCAGGACTGAAGGTGAATTTCCCTCAGCTCTGGTGGATTCACAGCAAACATTTTATCATAAGTCTTTGTTACTTTTCTGCTCCTCAGCTCAGATCCAAAACCAAAAACTTACATTTTCTGATATTAGACTGAAAACTAAGGAGAAACTAATTACATCAACTCACCGCCTTTAAAACATTTTTATAAAAAGTTAATTATTGTTGTTTTGTTTCCCTCAGATCAGAAACTGAAAACATGAATTTTCCATCAGCTAAACTTGGTGAGCTGGTGGATTTACTCACCGTTTTAAAACATTTTAAACATTTTTTACTGTTTTCTGCTCCTCAGATCGAAGCCTGAAGACGTGAATTTTCTGTGATGTTTGACGGAAACGAGGCGAAAACAAATTCCATCAACTCCCAGATTTAAAAACATGATTTTATTTTGGTCGCCCTGTTTTCTGCTCCTCAGATCAGATCGAAGCAAAGACAGATTGACAAATTTACGGGAGTCATAACGTGCCAAGTCGAGCCTGACCTCGACCAAAGTAAACGCCGTGCCACGAAGCGCGAAAAGAGGGGAAGAAAGAAGAAGAAGGAGGGCTGCGTTGGGAGGAGGGTACAGAGGGAGGGAGGTTTGGGCTCTAATGCCAGCCTTATGCGTCTTTTAGTCGTTTCCGCCGTCGGGGCTTGGCACCGGCGCAGCATTGTCAGCACGCCAACAAAAATCTGCAGTGGCTGCCGCATTCAGTCTGAGCCCGACACACACAGAAACACACCGTGACGCACGGTTCGCCGCCAGTCGCCGGCTTTCGCTGAACAGAAGCTTCGTGAAGGGAGAACGTCTCAAACTCCTTTCCAACAAATAAATCCACGTTGGTTTCTCGCTGACTTTTTCTGTTGCTTTACATTAATGTTGTATTTGTGACGTTGCAAACGCAGCATCGTTTGCGGCATGGCGCGGCGGTCCTGCTGCGCGGACGGCTCTGAGGCGCGGCCCCGGTTTGTCGCCTCCTTGTTGTTTGTGGGCTGATGCCAGGATGGAGGGCGGTAAAGGGGGCAGCTTCAGATAATGAAGGTTATTTGGTAAATCGGGGGGGCGTCTCATTCACATCAAGTCGGAGCAAATTTTGGTGCCAGAAGCTTAATTTTCATTCTGTCCGCGGCGTCCCGACAAACAAAGAGCTCTGGTTGGTTCTCCAACACGCTGCGAATTCATCAACTTTCAGCTCCACGTTTCATTTTGGTTTTGTTTCGCTTCGTCTTTGGTGATGGAAACGAGTGAAATTTGTTCCGGCAGTTTATTTTTCATGTTAAAGTCGTCCATGTGTCTGTAAACAGAGCAGTCAGTGTTCCTACGGCGTCTCTGTCCCTCTGACCTCCATTCACACGCATCTTTGGAAACATTGATCCAGTTTAGATCTTTTTGTTTTTCTCTGGGTTGACATTTGTTCAGTGAGACTACAGACATCAGTTTGTGTGGAACTGAAGAATAAAATAAAATTCCTGATGAAACAAGAGCAACGAACGCAGCAAAAGCCAAAACATTCGTTTTATTTCATGTCTCAGCATCAATATATTCATTTACACTCAGACGTGCACATCTGCCCGGTTTTATGATTTATTTTGAGATAAATGATGAACATTTGAACACAGTTTTTATCTTTTCCAGCTTATTAAACAGCTGTTTCGTTCTTTAAGAAAAAAACCTGTTTGGTAGCAAAGACTCTATAATGTGACAAACTGATGATAATAAAACACAATAAGGATGAAAACAAGTCAAACCCAAACAAACAGATTAAATGGACATTTCAGTCATTACAGGTTAAAACTGTTTAAAAAGGTGGTGAGAATAAAGCAAAAGTAAAGCATTTAGCACTGTGTTTTATTAATACAATACATAATTCAGCACATAAAAGGAGCAGCTTCAGCACTGTAAAACATCATTTATTGATTTAGGGATGCAGATAAATTGTGTGAAATGACTTGCTGAACTGACAGAAACGTTTGATCAACTTTCGCATGTAAAACATCTTTATGAAGGAGAAAATAAAGCAGAAAAATCAAATATCAGACATATTTATCAGGTAGCTTTGGGATTATTTTCTATCTGTCTTAGAAAAATGTGATATTAAAACAGTGAAAATAAAGATACCAACCAAATATTGTTATAAAATATGCTATAGTGTTGAATTCACTCATTAATTAATGCAGGAAAAACATAAAACGTTGATCGATGAACTGAAAGGAAGGAAAACCAAAGATTTACTATGAAAATGTAGAAAATATAAAACAGAAGAGAAATAAATGTAAACACTGAACAAACAGCAGTTTAATGTTTTCTACTCTGCTAAATATTAAACACAGAGATAAAAGAAAAACATTTTAAACCGTAATCCAACAAATGGGAACATCTTCAACAAAAAAGACTAATAATATTTATTTACTCACATTAGGCTCATAAATGAGTCTGATTTTTAACTTTAAAGCTGCTAAAGATGCTGTGAACATTTTATTGTTCTGCAAAATAGTGAAATTCAGTGGATTTATTAATCAAACACAAAACAAGTGGATCTTCCAGCAAAGTCCAGAAACTGTCAATGAAACAGCTGAAGAGCTGATAGAAACTAGAAATAAAACTAGAAATAAAACTAGAAATAAAACTATAAATAAAACTATAAATAAAAACTGTTGGCTTCATTCAGGTTGTGGATCAGGGATGTAAATCAAATGTTTCAGTAAATTAAAGCACAAAACAAACGAAACGCAGCCAGGATGATCATAAACTGGTCAGATCTGACAAAACAAAGAAGGATTTTTACAAACTAGACAATTAAATTGGTATTAAATACAGAAACGTCCTGGTTTAAGCAGGGCAGCTGTTTCATTGGGTTTTTAGATGTCAGACAAAAGAACAAAATCCACATGATTGTTACCTTCAAGCTGGTTCACTGAACACAGACCTGATGAAAACATAAGTATTTACTGATGTTAAATAGTATTTTGGATGTGAAGGTAGAAGGAAATAAGCAGAGATCAGGGAACAGAGCAGAATTGATCTGTGAACGAACCGGTTCAGTAACAACAGAACTGAAACTAAACGTTGTGTGGAAGGATCTGCGGCTGAACGGGACGTTTAGCTGAAGGTAGAAGGCGACAGATGTGAGATGGACGCCTCGTCTCTCAAGTTGTTCTCGATGCTCGTATACATTCATCTGTTGTTTGATGTATTCAGTGGCTCCGGTGCCAAGGAATCGGTGCCTGCTGGGATTGCAGTGGGGGGAGGCGATGGCGGTGATGGCGGCGGCGTGTCACCAGGAAGACGGTTACTCATCTTCCGTTAAATTAACGGTGATCTCCCGTAAAAACGCAGAACGACATGGCCGCCATGTTGAAACGCAGTGGCTGGTGTGTGTCTGTGTGTGTGTGTGTGTGTCTCTCTGTGTGTGTGTGTGTGTGTCTCTGTGTGTGTGTCTCTGTGTGTGTGTGTCTCTGTGTGTGTGTGTGTGTGTCTCTGTGTGTGTGTCTCTGTGTGTGGGGGTGTGTGTGTGTGTGTCTCTCTGTGTGTGTGTGTGTGTGTCTCTGTGTGTGTGTGTGTGTGTGTCTCTGTGTGTGTGTGTGTGTCTCTGTGTGTGTGTGTGTGTGTGTGTGTGTGTGTGTGTCTCTGTGTGTGTGTGTGTGTCTCTGTGTGTGTGTGTGTGTGTGTGTCTCTGTGTGTGTGTGTGTGTGTGTGTGTGTCTCTGTGTGTGTGTGTGTGTGTGTGTGTGTGTCTCTGTGTGTGTGTGTGTGTCTCTGTGTGTGTGTGTGTGTGTGTCTCTGTGTGTGTGTGTGTGTGTGTGTGTGTGTGTCTCTGTGTGTGTGTGTGTCTCTGTGTGTGTGTGTGTGTGTGTGTGTGTGTGTCTCTGTGTGTGTGTGTGTGTGTCTCTCTGTGTGTGTGTGTGTGTGTGTGTGTGTGTGTCTCTGTGTGTGTGTGTGTGTGTGTGTGTGTGTCTCTGTGTGTGTGTGTGTGTGTGTGTGTGTGTGTGTGTGTGTGTGTCTCTGTGTGTGTGTGTGTGTCTCTGTGTGTGTGTGTGTGTGTGTGTTCCTCTCAGACTTTGTGAAACTTCTGGACCGGTGCCCGGTGGTGTCATGGAAACACTTGAATGGCTCAGTGATTCCTCCCCCATCTCTCTGCATCAGGAGGAAGTTTAACCCTTCTCTCCTCTCATCCCTGCCATCCTCATCAAACTGCACTATTAGTCATATATTTTATTAAAATGGACTCATTATATGGGTGTCACAGAACGTCATTTCTTCCTCTCACACAGAGAAAAGGTTTAATGATTCATCGAAACTCGGGGAAAATGGAGCTCAGGCTTTTACTACTTGAACAACAATCTTGTTGTTTCTTCCTTTGGCATCTGACAAACCTGAAAGCGATCCAGAAACCGATCGCTGGCAAACGTGACGGACGCATTCGATCACGGCAGAGGAGAAAGGCAGAAGAATATGGCAGGTTTGGCTGGAAAAACACCTGCATCAGGAAAACACAGAAACATTCAAATCGAGGCAGGATTCAAATTAAAGCAAACAATTTAAGTGAATCCAGAAACTTCTGAAACAATACAGCTGGTCAGAGTTTAGAGCATTCTGCATTACTATGAAAACTTAACAAATGAAAAGCAGGAGATCCTTCATGCAGGATGAAAAACCCTCCAAAAGCATCAAGAGACAGAGACTCAAACTGTTTATTGTCACTAAAATGAGAAAAACTTGTGTTTTAAATGAACTTTTATCTGTAATAATTCAGCTCAGCTCCGCAGGCCCAACTGTCTGCATGTTTCTACTTTTTCTTCAGAAAACCAGCCATTAAAAAAAAGAATTACATTCTACATTTTAAATACAACAAAATGTGAATTATCCTGTTTTTCTGGTCAAAACTGGAAATGTGAATTTAATTTTCTACTTTAGTTTTCATGCTGCTATATTCTGACAGCAGCCATAACTCGGATTGTATCGGCAAAGTTTGCATGGAAAGACCATATATGGAACATCATGTATGGCCACAAAACCTGCCAACATTTTATCCTCATCCAACTTATATTTAGCAGAATTTCAGACATGTGTTTATTGTATGAAATGTCAATTATCTGTATCTTTCTTGTAAAAAATAAAATACAGAACGATGTTCCTGGCGAGAACATGAAACTTTTTTCCCGCCATTTTTTAACATTTAACACAAACTGTCAAACTAAATTGGATTATAGAAAGAAAATGCACGATAGCAGAGTAATTTTTGTTTTTATTTCAGGTTTATGAAACTTGATAAAGTGCCGAAACCTGGAACAAATGTTCAGAAATTGAATAAAAAACAGAAACCTTTGGATTTATAGATTTTTAAATAGATTCAACCGTCTTGTTCCTGGAAGAGCCACAAACGTGCTGCTTATTGGTTTCTGAGCCCTCAGAAAAACACATGCAGTCCTGAGAGTTACTGATATTTATAGCTTCACATATGAATGCTTTTAACAAACTCATCATCGGATGCAGACCAGTGACACGTTGTGAGGATTCGCCATGAGGAATCCAGATGCTCTGTTGGCCCAATCAGTGAAATTCAATTAAAACAATGTTTTAATGGAAAATAAAAAGATGGGGGGCGTTCATGTTCCCCAGGTCAAATAAAATCCAACAGATCAAGTCATCAAAACCCACATGTACCTGTTTTATTACAACGGATATAAAAAGAATGAAGGAGGTTCTGCCGGCTGTCGGACCTGTTGGGTTTTAAAGCTTTTTGCTGTTGGATCAACAGAAATCCACCGTCTACTCGCTCGGCTTTGTTCTGCTGACCTTTAGTCACTTTAGCACCTGCCAATGAACCAGATAATTAAAACACTCCAACGGAAATGTTAAATAATTTCACTGACCTTTTAAACTTGGCGTATTTTCAGGCAAAAAAAAAGAAAAACAACTGTTGTTCTTGAACTAATCACCAGTCTGTGTCTTCAGCTCAAGTTGAGGGTTTTAAATCCTGTAATCTTAGATATTATTTTACAGAGTTTGTGTTAAAACAGCTTGTATTGTTTTGTCCATGTTGCGTAAATAAGATAATACATCCTGTCATAACGACGCAAACAGCAAAGCCAAACACTGGCATCCATAAAGCCCAGTAAACACCAAGCTAGCAGTACTCAGCTAGCTCACCCAGCTAGCAGCACTCAGCTAACGACACTCAGCTAGCGGCACCAAGCTAGCAGCACTCAGCTAACGACACTCAGCTAGCGGCACTCAGCTAGAGGCACCAAGCTAGCGGCACCCAGCTAGCAGCATCAAGCTAGCAGTACTCAGCTAGCTCACCCAGCTAGCGGCACAAAGCTAGCAGTACTCAGCTAGCTGCACCCAGCTAGCAGCACTCAGCTAACGACACTCAGCTAGCGGCACCCAGCTAGCAGCATCAAGCTAGCAGTACTCAGCTAGCTCACCCAGCTAGCGGCACCAAGCTAGCAGTACTCAGCTAGCGGCACCAAGCTAGCGGCACTTAGCTAGCTCGCTGTAGCAACACTAACTGAGGTTCTTTATGCGACTTGGACATTTTTGGAAGTTGTTTCATTTCTACTTGCATGTTTGTCCCACTTTGTTTTTTGTTGCGTACTTTGTAGTTTATGTTTCCTACATAATTTACTATTTGGAACATATTTGGTTTGAGTTTTTTCATTTACAGTTTGGTAAATTTGATTGTCAAAGTCAAGCTAGCATAACTGAGCCACTTCCATTTATTTCCGTAAAAATGTTTTCTCCATTCCAGTTTCTGTTTTTATTAGTTTTAGTTGGCTGGATTTAGAAAGCGTTTTCCCTACATGTGAGCAGGATCTCCTCATATCCACAATGTTTCCAGTCAGTCTCACATAAATCAGCACCAGTTTTAATATAAGATTATATTGCTGGAATTTGGAAAAGCATCCTAACTTGACCAAATCCAGAGTTAATTTGGTCTGTTAGGAAGCGGTGTCATGATATCTAATAGCCCAGCTGAGCTTCCTGCTTCCTGTTCGCGCTCAGCTTGTAATGGAGCTGATTTGTGTTTCCTCTGTCTCTCTGCGCTGTGGATTAGCAGGGATTTGGTCCTCCTGGCTCACCGACTTCTCTATGGGCTTTATGTAGCAGAGTGGCTTGGAAAAAGCCCCTCCTCCCGGTGGGTATCTGCGGCCTCTCGCCGGCCGACTGGGCCGCTTCGTCTCTTAGTCACCCGTCATTGAGCCTCTTCGGGCTGCCTGTCTGGGGAGGGCGTCGCTCGGGTTAGCGGGGGAAATGCCCATCTTTAACGTTTGGCCTTTGAGAATTTATGAAGCCTAATGTTTTCCGTTTGGGATTTTGAGGCTTTCTCTTAAATTCCCAGAGTCACTCAGGTCAAACATTTCTAGCAACGGAAATCATTGGACTGTATTTGTTAAATACTCACAGTTCTTCACAACCTGTAGGATTTAAACACGTTTAAATGAACAACAGTGTCACTCTTTTTGTTATTTTATTGAATCTGTGATTCAAATTGGATTCATCCTTAAATACCAGAATGACAGCAGATGTTGATGGACGTTTTTAGTACATTTATTTCTCAGTGACCTTCATATTTATGATTTCTGTTTCCTAGAGAAAGCTTCATCTAGACTGTGAGAATTGATTCCTACATGTTTTAAATCCGTTTCTGCTCTCAGAATAGATTCTTGTTGACGCTGCAATGCTGCTGATTGTGCTGCAGTCAAACTGATCGGCCATTTTCTGCCCAACATGGCCGCATGTTGGGCAGAAAGACGACCTTCCAAAATTATATTGTGTATTTTAAAACAAACTTGGAAGTTTCTTCTAATGTGGAAAAGACTTAGTTTGTTTTCTTTCTGTAATCTGTAAAACCTCAGACAGGAAGTTGCTGTAGTAACCTTTGACCCCGGCGTCTGCTCTGGGAAATCTGAAATAATTTCAGTAAATCTGTAACCTAAATAAGAAAAAAGCTCGATTAACGTCAACATGGCTTCAGTCGTGTCCATAGAGGAGAATTAATCAAAATATTTTCATTTAAATCTTTTTTAATCTGGTTTTCCTTTTCTCCAGACACAAATATTTGGATCTCCTGAAAAATGGAAACTAATTTACAGAGTAATAATTAAAGTTATTCAGTATCTGTTATTTTTTCAATGGCTCTCTGAAAACTAATATTCCACTTTAAAACCATTCAATTAAGATATGCTCTGTATAGGTTTCATTTTTCAGGTAATGATTTTCCTCTGCAGGTGGAAAACACGTATATTTTTCAGAACCAGGTCCAGATGACGGGGATTTCTGGCCGACCGTTCGGTTCCTGCCCCGCTCCGCTTTTTAATGCCGTTCTTTCTGCAGCAGCCAAATTAAAATACCGAGCATTTTTGTTTGTGTGCTCGGCCCGAGGAGACGATGGCCGGCGAAAATAAAGAGCCGTGCTTAAAAAAGCTGGATTTAAAAATGTTCTGATCAAATTTAAAAGCTGCTTTTGTAGATTTAGTGGATTTTCTGTTTAACTGAGGGTTTTATTTTGTTTCATGTAGAAATATTTTAAATGTTTAGAAAGTAAAGCCTTATTTCATGATGATAGACGATCACAGTGGGCTTTGTGACGTTGAGGCTCGGCTTCGTGTTTCTGTCTCTGCTTCCAGGAAATAGAAAAAATGAAGTAAAAACAATAAAAAAACATGAACATATTTTTATAGAATCCCAAACGGATCGGCTCTGCAGTGTCTTGAGACGAAGTGTTTATGGATGCGGTTTCCCCAGGGTGTTTTCACCGCCTGCACACGTGTACTCCAGGTATTTTTACATCGGCGCGGCGCTGGCAGCGCGGCGCTGGCTGCTGACTGGCTGCTGACTGGCTGCTGACTGGCTGCTGACTGGCTGCGCGCTGCCTGGCGATGGGTATTTTTATTTAAGGCTGCGGTGCCAGACGGGAAGAAGCTGCTGCCAGAACCCCCACAGCCCGGCGACTTCATGCTGGACCCAGGCCTCCCACTAAACACCAGTTTGGACCTGTGTTTTAAAGGCTTTTATTGTCTTTACACTCAGGTGTTAACTTATTTTTTAGTTTTTTGTTGTTTTTATGTTTTTTTAAATTAGCAACATTTACAATAAAATCTCTTTCAAGTAGAAGAAATATAACTTTTTTTAATCTGACATGATTTATTACAATTAAATGTAGATATCTTTACACTTTAACGGCTTTGGTTGCATATATATATATATATATATGTTTTTTATTTCATGTAAAAATCTATTTGAATGAAATAGATTTTTTACATTTTTAACTGCTATGGTTCATTTTAATGAAACAATGTATATTTATACATATATGAATATATATACAGAAATATAGATCTATGTGTTTTATTTATAGATCTATATCTCTAATATGATCTATTTCAATTAAGTAATTATATTTTTTACGTTTTTGGTGAATTTATTTTGGACACAGCCGTTGGCGCCGGGTTTTTTTGGTAAACGTTCTCCAGCGTTGCTGCGTGTGTGTGTGTGTGTGTGTGTGTGTGTGTGTGTGTGTGTGTGTGTGTGTGTGTGTGTGTGTGTGTGTGTGTGTGTGAATGGAGCAGCTCCAGTAAGGTATAAATGCGTAGTGTATTCTACATATTTACATGTGTGTGAGAGGGAAAGCGCACATCTGTGGCGGTAATTTCCTGTACTTTGTGTGTGTGGGGGTGTCTTTGTGTACGTGCCAAACCGGTCCAGCTGGCATCGGTTGTAGCTGAATCCGAGGCCTGTGTATTGGACACACACACACACACACACTCACGGTCGACCACATTCCTATTCTATACGCCTGTAATTATCAACCTCTTCTGCATCGACTACCATGTTGGCATGCATTCAGCGCTGGTCTATACACGCCTGATTCCAGCCCTGCAACACGCTTCATGCATTTCATCCGCACCGACAGCAGAACGTAATTACACACTAACTGCGGTTTGATATTTAGACTGGCTGCAGATTTAAGGTTTTTTTTATCCAAAAAAGAAGGTCTGCGTGGTAAAAATAGTAATCGACGCGGTCCCGCAGCTCGGAGAGGAGGGGAAGCCTGTTCAGGAGCCGCAGAGGAAATTAGCTTTGTTGTCTCCACACAACGGCAGCCGGTGTGTTTTCTGAATTCATCAGACACCTTTTTCACAGCGACGCGTTCGTTGGGTTTGGGGTTTAAAAATAAAAGTTCCTCTCCTCATCAAGCTCTGGCCTGCTGCTAAAGGCTCCGGACGTCTGATTTTAATCACACCAGAGATGTTGGGCGCAGTGATGAAACGGGGATCAGCTGAACGCTGCACATCCTCTGCAAAGGTTATTTCTCCATCTAATTATGTTTTTATGTATCATCCCTGCAAAAAATACTTGGCTCACTTCAATTAAACTGGAAAAACTACAAAACAAAAATATAGAAAAGAGAAATCGGTGTTTCCAAAGTGCGGCTCGGGGGCCATTTGTTGCCCTCGCAGTGATTCTGTTTGGCCCCCAACTGGGATTGAAACTTATGGGAAAAATGTCTCATTATAAATGAAATAATTCACCACAGAGACAAGAACTTTTAAAAATCAATATTAATTAAAACAAGATCTTATATTTTGCTAAAATAAATTATTTTAAGTTAATTTTGTCTCATTTCAAGTATGATAATATATTTGCAGTAAAAATACCTGGGAAGAGTTTCTGTTTTGCAGTGTCATACTGTAAAACAGGAACCCAACCCAAGTTCATGATTTAAAAGGACATAGAGCCACAAACTGGATGCTTCGGTTCTGGTCGGGATGCAATAAGACGACCAGAACCGTCGGGAATCAGCCATTTAAATCCCGTCGTTTGTCACCTGAGGATCTCTGCGCTTCCCTTCTGGGCCGTTCACCTCATAAATCTTATTTATCAGTCAAATGAAAGCAGCTTTCAATGGCAGAGAATTACAGAAAGAAAAATCTTTAATTCTGACTTTTTTCTCAGAATTTTGACTTTTGATTCAATTTTTTTTCTTCCTCCACAGTTTTTCTATATATTCTTTCAAATTGCCGATTAACTTTAAGAAGTGACTGCAGAGGAAACTATTGATTCATGTTTTAATCGATACATTTAAGGATCTCGATATGAATTTGATGCATTGCGTCTTCAGCGCCTCTTGTCCGCCGAGGCTTTGAGGAATGTGAAACCTCAAGTGGAAAAGCTGAAGCTCTTCACTGGAGTGAAGGAAACATGTTTCTTCGAGGGTTGTTTTCCTGGATTTGGTTTGTGACGGTTGCTTAGCAGGCGCACTAATGAGTCTCTGAAGACAAATGTTTGTCCAGTGAGACTCAGAGAAGAAAAAACAATGGCATTATAAATAAAACGACGTGTTTTATAGTCATCAGTTTATTCCACAGATATACCAGAGGAGTTCACAGGGTCCAAAATGGCGTCAATGTTTGGTGCGAACCCAAAAGGAAGCATTTGGTTCTGGCTTTCTGTGTGGATCGACGGAGATGTGTGGTTTTAATTTTGCTGTGAGATCAGGGAACAGAAAACATGAACGCTGCGATCAGAACTGGCTTTGGCGGCAATAACTCCTGAAAGCTGGTGTTTTCTGTTCTAATGTCGCCGGGACATTAGTGCATTAACACGCACACTGTCAGTGAGTTCAGGCAAAGGAACTGCAGTCAGTTCTGTACAATCAGTGCTTTACTACCTGTAATTCAAGTTTGAGGAAAATTCTCTAAGTTCCTGCTAGAAGGAAGATTGTTTAGTTCAGAAAGGCAATTTAATGTCTGATCAATAATATCTATATTCCAGAGAGTTTCCTGTTTGTTCTGCTCCAGGTTGCCTCATAATGCAACCAGAAAGTTTCTGAAATTAATCTACAAGTTTTAGAAAGTAACCTGTAAGTTTTAGAAAGTAACCTGTAGGATCCAGGAAGATAATCGTAAAGTTTGGGAAATTTCTTTGTTCATGGATGGAAACTGTAAACCCTTAAAAATACCATCTGTAGCGTTGAGTTTGTTACCAGACATGGAAGTTGAGGATGTGATGCAAACTGTCACCTTTTGCACTTCAGGATCTGAACATTTATCTTCTAATAATTTGCAGAAAATCCGTCTATTGCCAGATTTCATTATAGATCTGAAATATTTAAATACAGTTTGGGAAGCTGAGATAACTCAGCTACATGCTACTAGCTAGCATTTGCAAACCGGCCAATCCAGGAGCGCCATTTTCTTCCCTCGCTTCTGATTGGCTGAGCCATTGGCATGGTTTCCTCTGTGCGTATTAAAGCATATGTAGGTGTTTAGGTATAAAATAAGTTGCAATCAGCCTTTTCAGAGGCCGTCTCAAGTATTTGCATGTAATGTTTGTGCTAATCCCGACGACCGTCCACGTTTTTTTCTCTGGTTATAATAAATTGGTAAATATATGATTTCTAACGTAAGTTTCACTTCTTTGGACACAGCAGAGAGAAATGAAACAAAGTGTGAAATGAATGACTGTAATCTGTGTTGTCTTTCTCTCATGTAGGTAAATCGGAGAGGAGTTCTTACCCGTACGGCAGGGAGTCCAACCCACACTGCCATCAGGTCAGTGAGACTTTAAATGTGTCTTTTATCGGCGCTCAGCGGGCGAGAAGGCGGCCTCTGCTGCCGCTTCGCTGTGGGAGAAAACGAAGCTGAAGAGCAATCTGAGCCTTCATCGCTTTAACATCCTGAGTGGCAGCAAACCACCGCAAAGTCACACTGCAGCCTTTCAGGACCACTTCTTACCAAAACCTGCTGGAAAAAATGTGAAATCAACATTTACTGAAGTCAGATTTACTTTAGAGTGAAGAAGTTTTCACCAAATTCATCCCCATCATGATTCAATTCACACTTAAACATTTCAGTTCATCTTTTCCCAGGAAACCAAAATTATTTCTTCAACAGCCGTTCGAAGCTTTTCTGTCATGTTTAATTTAAAAGAATCTGCTAAAGTGAAAATATTCTCTCCATATAATCAAATTATTTCCACTGGACTCCAAATAAATAAATGCAATTTAAAACTTCATCCAGTTCAAAAGTTATATATATTCATAAGATATAAAAATTTCTCATTATAACAAGTTTTATTTTTTCAGTTTAACAAGTTTATCCAGTAAGACGATAAAGTTTCTTGTTTTTTTAGAAACGTTCTTGTTTTAATGAGTTATTTTGTTATAACGGGATTTGAAATGTATTCAGATTCAAAAATACTGTATTGATTCCAAAGAAAATGAGATAATATATAATCAGTTTGTTTAAGTCCAAAAGTTTTAAATGATTAACATTTTATTCCAATTAAAACCAGATGATTTTAAACATTTCATTCAGCTTGTTCAGATATTACAATCGATTTTCTCAGATGGACAAAAATAAATAAAAAGATCTATATTTATCTGGATATTAATTTTTCCTGGGAAAGTTTTGATCTCCTAACTCCATCATCTCTATTTATTCATGTGCAATTATTCAAATTTAAAATACAGAAAAGCGTTGATTGATGTGTCCATCATCCTCATAAACAACATCTGTGAGGAATATTTTTATGTTTCTCTCAGAGGTGCATAACTTGGCCGCTTATTTCCAACTTTACAAACTAACTGTCATTAATTTTAAATGCAAGGCTGATATTTTGCAGATCACAGCAGCAGGTGTTATTAGGACTTTGGTGAAAGCTTTGTTGCTCTCGTTTTCTGCTCGTTTCTCGTGGAGCATATGCATTCATGCTAAAGTGCTGCCGATAATTAAGACGTACAGATGCTGCGTTTTGATTCTGCTGCTGGAATATTAAACAGAAAGAGTCTTCAAGTGTTGGCTCCACTTTGATGACCGCCAGTTTAGAAAATGCAGGAGATTTATTCCAGTGCAAGCTGTTGGAAATGTGCGGTCTGATGTTGTGGATTTCTGTTTATTTTTGTCACCAACATATAATAATTAAGGCTTATCAAAGTGCCATGATTCAAAATGCTATGCTACAAGGTGCTGCGGATTATTCATGAATAAGTGAAATGAATTCATCAGATCTTCTGCAGATCAAAAAGGTTTGAGTTTCAGAGCAGATGAAAGCTGGAGGATAATTGTGGAAAATTAGATCTGCTCAGTAAAACACTTATGGACGCCTGTTGGTGTTGCATCTGACACCAGTAAATAACTTCTGCAGGGATTGTTTGGGCAGAAAAAGTTTTGTCTCAGTGAAAATGATCAATAAATTCAAACAAAGTTTCCTTTAAAGTCAGGAGAGCAGTTTGTATTTTCATTTTAGACATTTATGCTAAAGTTTTGGCGAGTAATTTGAGTTTGTAGTTCTCTGGCTGATCTTCATTTTATAGTTCAGGCAATACCATTTTTTATTGGTATGAAAAAACCAACCGATGAACACATAGTTGCTCAGATGGAAACATTGTTAACTGCAGCGATGTGATAGATGTTAGCACCGTTTATCGCTGCTACCGCTAATATCCTGTACGTTTTGCAAAAGAACCATTTAAAGTTTCCCTCCTGATAGCCTGATGGACTCAGTTTGATTTGGAAATTGCAACATTTATTCCATTTTCACTCTAGTTTCAAACCAACCAGCCTGTTCCCCTCCTGGCCTGTGGGGGCTGCACCAAGAACCACTGAATGAAACGACACAAAAGCCTCTGAAGACACTGAGAGCAACTTCCTCCAAATATGGAAAAAAAGATGGAGACATTAGAACTTGGAGGATATTTGAAGCAATTTCTCCTGCTAGCACTAGGCTAATGTGTTTGCTATGGTTTTATTTACCCAGAATGCCCTGCGTTGTAGTCCACTTCCTGCTTGTGATGTGGTCTCCAGGTCGCTTGGTGTTCAGATACGTATTTGAACTGAAGCAGAGTTCAGATTGACCAGAACGACCAGAACCAGAGTTCAGATTGACCAGAACCAGAGTTCAGTCAGACCAGAACCAGAGTTCAGTTGGACCAGAACCAGAGTTCAGTTGGACCAGAACCAGAGTTCAGTCGGACCAGAACCAGAGTTCAGATTGACCAGAACCAGAGTTCAGATTGACCAGAACCAGAGTTCAGACTGACCAGAACCAGAGTTCAGTCTGACCAGAACCAGAGTTCAGTCGGACCAGAACCAGGCCCGGGTTTCTAACTGTTGTTTGGATCTTGAACTGCCCGTTACCCAGCAGGTTGTTGCTAGTTGATTCCACCATTTTAACTTGGTTAGGAAACTGCATTTCCCAGAATGCTTTGTGGTTCTGGATTAGAGTGAATGTTCTACATATCGAATGGGGTGTATTACCAATCGATACTGTTACTGATTTGTTGTGCGGCCCTCACAGGAAGTGACCTGAACGTTTGTTTGTCATCCTGACTGAGTCGTAACGTTTCCGTCCTGATCTGCCGTTTCCAGCTTCCTTCCAGCTGCAGCTTTTGTCTGAGGCGTCATCAACCCAAAGAGAGCAGAAATATTAAATGAATCAAACATCGCCGCGTCTCTGGCCGTTTTCTGACTGGGCTGCTGTCAAATTATCCCGCTCCAGAGTCTGAATGGCTCCTGATGGAAATTGTTGGATTAATTTACATGCTGGGCTGCGGTCCAACATCCTTGGCTGTTAGTGAAAGATTGAGAGAGCAGGAGTAAAATAAAACGTAGAGCGGGGCGGAGAGGTTTTCACTGATCCGTGTTTATATCAGCAGCTTGTTTTTCTGATTCCTGATTGGAGGCAGTTTTCATGGGCCGTATTCATGGAAACAGTCCTAGCTTTATATTTAAAGCCTTTGTCTTTACTGTGTGATATAAAAATATATTTTCATTTTCAGTGGTAAGAAAATGTCTAATTACTGTCAAGAGCAAATTAACTTATTTAACTTTTTCTTTGTTTTCCCGCCATTTTTGTCCTAATGCATAAAATTAATGACACAATTTTCACAGATTTTAAAAGTTTTTGAATAATTTTCAAATTCAGGATTTGTAAATTTTGTATTATTATTTATGTGTTCATCCGTTTAAATGTATTGTTTTGTAAAAAGCTTCTTTAGAGATCTGTTGAAATGATGGAGTTCCCCAAGGTTCGATATTCGATCCATTTCTTTTGGTGTTAAATACTTAACCCAGTCGGTGCTGATATGACAGATTATTGTCCTAATATTTTTTTTTTGACATTTTTGGGGGAGTTTTAACCACATCAGTTCAGTATTTAACAAATTGACTGCCTGAATCACAAAGACCTTCTTTTACTTTAATAATTACAGTCAAATATAAACATTATAAAGTTATTATCTTTTAATATGAAGAGAAATAATCTGGAGAAACAGCTTCAGTTATTACAGATGGAAACTAGAAATCAGACAGAAATCTGGGTTGAATCTTCAGAATCACATAAAGACAATTACAAAGTCGGCCTTCTGTCACCTGGAGAGCATTTCCAGGATACAATAAACCCTGAGTTTCTTTAAATCCAGATGGAAAACTCGCCTGTTTAGAGTTGCTTTTGATTATTAATTGAAATATTGATTAACTCAAACCTGGATGACAGTTTTTAATCACTTTGCTTCATTCTGCCTCCTTTGCACAATAAGCAGTTATTAATGATTTATAGATGAACATTTGTAAAGTGATAACATTTTGTATTTTTTCTAGTGTATTAAACTAGAAACTAGATTTAAAATACTCTGTAGTATTTAGAACGTCTTGAAACTTTATCTGCTTCGTGTTTATTTGAGTTTCTTTACCGGAGTTGAGATCATCTGTCTGTTTGTTGGCGTGTTTCAGAGCGTAAAGCGGCGGTGAGGCGCCATTCTGGGTCGCACATCTTGCTTACGGCTGCGTAGTCATGTGACTTTGACTGGGCCGAAACCTGCGTCTAATGCTTCAAGACATGAAATATTAAAAACTGCTGAAGCTTCATTTTTAGGTCTTGAGATGCCAACATGTGCACTTAAAGTTCAGGCACATAAAAGCAGCCGTTTGCATAAATATGCGTCTCTGCCTCAGACATTATGCAAACACGCATGAGGAAAATGTATGTAGATGGACTTGAATTACGGGGTGCAAACAGCGTCAATAAGCTGCAGCAGGCCGAGTTTTCATCACCTGCTCAAACCTCCGCAGGTGCAGCAGCAGCTTCCTCGCTCAGTCCTCCATGAGCTGAAATGGCCCTTTAAACACTCCAGGGGCTCTTCAAACATGCTGACCTTTGACCCCAGATCTAATCTGTCGGGTCGAGAGACTGCGCAGTAATGGCTCTCGAACAGAACTTCAGCACAAAGCTGCTGTTCAGCTCCAAGCATGCCGATTTTCACTCCCATAATCACATGCTTTCATTTCTCTGTCATGTTTGCTCTGCAGTGTTTATTCACAGCAAATATCTGACTTTTTAATGACATTATTGTGATTTTGAAATATTATTTAAATATAGAAAACCTGCAAAGAAGTTATTTCAGCTTATTGTTGGTAGTTTCCTGTTGTAAAAGAATGAAAAGTATGGAAAAAGAGAATAATTAGCTTTTACTTCTGGAAGACAAGCAGCAAACATTGGGAAGGAAAAAGTGAAAAAACATTAATTACAGTAGCTGTGTCCAATTAAATATTTTTGAAAATAAATTTGCTGAATGGAAACATTTAATTTTGAAAAAACTCTTGGATGAGGCGTTTTTTGCTCGCATTGGTTTTGGTTTATGTAATGGAAACATTGTTTTTTTTTTTGGCTTTTCGCGAGTCACATGATCAACAACTGGCTTTTTTCAGATTTAAATCATTTTTTTAAATCATTTTTTTAGGTAATAAACTTGATGCCCCAGTTCAGCTCCATAAGTTTATCGCTGCATTAATGAAGGAGTAACTGCTGCTTCCATGCAGCATGTGCCCCAGCAGAACTACTGTTGTGTATGCCTGTTATTAGGCAGTAATAGGAGTTTATTTGCATCAGTAAAAACAAAGTTTTGATTCATAAATCAGAGCGTTTGCCTCTCCAGCTGCTCTCCAGGTCCGAACGCTCAACACGCAGATCCAGCTGCTCGTGCTCTCCAGAGACTCTCAGCCGTCATTTAGTCTCATCTGCCGACCGCACAGATCGACTCGGCTTTATTTTGTTTTTGCCATCAATCACTAACGCACCTTAATGCAGGCGAGCGCGCGCAGGCCTGTGTGTGTCGACGCCTGAGATGTGACAGCTGACAGTGTGTGTGTGTGTGTGTGTGTGTGTGGGTGTGTTTTGGTATCCGGACCACCCAGAGGATTGTTGACTCTTTCCATGTTATGTGCAATTATTAAGCTGTTAGAGATGCAGTCGGGGTGAAAAGGAAGCACGGCCCTTCATGATATCTCATAGAAATCATCATTTATTAAAGATGAAACCAAAATGGAAGAGCTGAGTTTGGTCCACGCTTCATCTGCTGAACAGTTGGTCTGCAGTCAGTGAGGGTTTCCCTACCTGATAATCTGGAAGAATCGGTTTGATTTGGGACAAAATGCATCTGCAGCTGCTGTGGTTCTTTCTCTCTCAGCTCTGAGTCAAACCAGCCTGTTGCCCTCCTGGCCTGTAGGGGCGCTGCACCAAAACCACTGGAGGAAACGACACAGAAACCTCTGAACACTGAGAGCAACTTCCTTCTGCACCAAATCGAAATAAAAATGGAGGCGTCAGATTTTAGCAATTAGAGGATTTCTCAAGCCATTTCTCCTGCTAATGCTAGGCTAGCAGGTTTGTTTAGTTGTATTTACCCAGAATGCCCTGCTCTGTGGTCCGTGCTTTTGGAGCGGTCTGCGGCCCGCTTGGTGTTTCCATATGCATTCAAACCAGAGTTCAGTTCAACCGAACCCAGATGGAGGTTTATAGACAGATCGCTTTAATCCAACTCCAGTCCGTCTGCCTGGAAAGTCTGATTCAGTTGATGTGAATGCTAATCGACCTCTGACCTCTGACCTCTGGTCCTCCAAAAATCGGTCTGGGTTCGTATGAAGTGAACTCTGGTTCGGTTTGAATGCCTCCAGTTTAGTTTCCATCTGGTGAAGCAGGAAGTTGCTCTCAGTGTCTTTGGGGTTGGTTCTTGGTGCAGCGCCCCCACAGGCCAGGAGGGGAACTGGGTGCTCAAAGGGTTGGGTTGGTTTGACACCAACTGCTTTTCCACTGAAATTATTTAAATTGGCTTGATGAAAACAAGACAATTTGAAAAGAAGTTATCTGAAACTGTAACAAATATTGTGATTTATGTCCCCAGTTGAATCG
>NW_026562446.1:35000-40000 GCF_027474105.1 Poeciliopsis prolifica
TTCTGGTCAATAAAAAATTTTAATTCACAAAAACTTTGGAAAAAACATGAAAAATGGAGAAATGCTTTGATTCCGCTCACAGGGCAAAGCGCTAGCTGGGCTAACAGCTAACAGTCCTCCAGTAAACACCAGGAAGTGTCTTGTTGTCCTGAGATTTACTGGACACTGTAAAACTACAACATACAAAAACTGACACCTTACATTAATGTTACAATTATTAGCATTGATACACAACAAAAATATTCAATATTTGATTTTTCATGAAAAGAAGATCTAACATCACCAATTAGATGAACGTGCTTACATATTTTCAACCTTAAAAATCAAACATGTTGATCTTTTGCTATTGGACACTTTTCAAAATGGCCGCCATTTTTGACCTGGAGAATAATATGTTTCTACTAAAATCAGCAGTTCTTGTTGTCAGTGGTGAGCACAGCTAAAGTTACACAAGAATAATAGGATATGCTAAAGCGCTAAACACAAAAAATTACAGAAACTAACATGAAATATTTAACTGAAGCTCTTGCTGCGCTGCTATTATCATTCAACATTAACAGAAGCTAATATTTTCATCTGATCTGCTGAAAACATAAAATACTGAAGCTATTGCTAAACTGTTAAATTCATTTTTTAAAATAGAATAAGCTAACATTCAGCTATTAGCTATTAGAAAAATTAATTAAAGCTAACACTGACCTGCTAATCGCCTAAAATAATTGCAGGATGCTAACGAACAAGAACCAATTTCAGCTCTTCAGCCTGACATTCAGACTCTTCATTTCCTTCTAAATAAGTAAAAAACGTTTTTAAAACAGAAACATTTCCATGTGGATAAAACATTCCTCATTAGCTTGTAGCAGAACGCCTTTTTATGTTTGTGATGGTAGGACAGAAAATGATTGTTTTTGTTTCTAGTGTAAATATTTAGTACATTTGACAGAAAAAACTAGAAAACTTTTCAGCAAAGATTTAAGCTTCTTTCAGACAAAACTTAAAATTGATTTTAAAAATGTTATTTCAACTGACAGATTATTTCACTTCTAACTTGGTAAAATGTCTTCTTATAAAAGGATGTGGTGCTTTTTAAACTCCATATTAAGGTGTCATTAATATAAAACAAGCTTCTGTGTTTTGCTGACGTTACTTTGGTTTTATTGGAAGGAAGTAAACGACAATCCAGTGAAAGGTTTTGTGTTTTTGCAGTGCGCTTCTTGTCTTAAAACCAATGACCTCTGAGTCACTGATTTTCCTCCAGAATTGTTCTGGACTTCCCCACATCATGACGCAGCCTCCACCGTGCCTCGCCAGGGCCGATGCCGTGTTTTCGAGCTGCTGCTGTGTTTCCGATCTAGAAGCATGCAGTGCAGGTAACGAGTCGCGCCAGACGGGCGACCTCCCGCCTCGGCGACCCCGTCTAGTTGCTGTGGAGACCTGGCTTGACGCTCGGGCTTTTCTGCAGGAGAAAAGAAAGAAAGGCGACACAATCACCGAGACCCTTTTTGTTTTAGTGGGAACCTCCTTTTAGCCCCGATGGCGGGCGCGCAGCGAGCCCACCGGGGCGGCGGGAACACTGCCTGACTGTGCGCCTTTGTGTCTGGCTGACTTTATTTAAGACAAGGGCCCTTTTGTTTTAGGGCCCCGGGCCGAGGGCAGCCCTGTAATTGGCCTACTTAGGCCCTGCTTAGCATGAGAAAAGTCTGCACTAACTTTTTCAGGTTCGCTGATGAGAATTCAGATCAGGAGGAGAGAGAAAGAGAAAACACCCTCCCTCCTCCGCGCCCGGAGTCTAAACACACTCCTCCGCCTAAAACACACCACACGCTAATTACTTAACGAGGAGCTGGGAAAAAAACATGTCAGAGGAGTCTATTTACGGGCGGAGGGAGAGGCGGCTTCTTTTTCACCTCCAACAAACTTTCTGCGCCACTTTGAATGAAAAAAGAAAACCCGTCTCTGCCTGAATCGGCCCAGATGCCACTTGTTGCTGCAGAAATCACTGAACTTAATTAGCGGGACAATGTGTGTGTGTGTGTGTGTGTGTGTGTGTGTGTGTGTGTGTGTGTGTGTGTGTGTGTGTGTGTGTGTGTGTGTGTGTGTGTGTGTGTGGGGACAGAGGGAGCGCTGTGAGGCGTAAACAGAGCCGCGGCTCAGAGTCGCAGTCGGTTTGAGTCGGGAGGTGAACATCATGGTTCTGCTGGGTCCAGGTAGGATCGGCCTGAAAACTCTTTCTGGGTTTATTTCGGTTTGTTTCTGATCCGGTCCAGATATTCACACAGACCTGAAACTGTACCAGGAGTACGGAGCTAGAATGGAGGTTTAACCTGCAGTAAGTTCTCCAATAACTTTTAATCCAGTTTATTTCAAGGTCTGTAATTAATCAATGAATCAAAATTGATTGGAAAGAATCATGTATTCTGCAAATCTTATCAAGTATTTTTAGTTGGAATGACACTTTTTTTAATTTTATTTTTTACATAAATTTTAAGAAAGTGTTTACTGAAAAGAAGCTCAAATTTCTTCCTGAAAAATTACAAACAAGTTTATTTTTTCTTATTTTAAGTGTATTAAGATATTTAGATTAGAACCTAAAATAAAAATATTTGGTCAGATTTTGTGTTTTTGCAGTTTATAAACAAAATAAGAATTGATAAGTTATTGAATAAATGATGCTACTAAAGCTTTTCCACAGTTGCAGGAAGTCCTGATCATTCATTTACAAATGTGGAGGCTGACATTAGCATTAGCTGCTACCTGCTTAGCATTCAGATGCTAGTTTAGGCTATCGTAGCTTCACTGATAGGCTAACTTCTTTTAGCACAACTCAAACACAACAATAATCTTTTCCAGCGACAGTCGGATCGATTTTTGAATCAGAAATGAAAATCTAGTGGACCAGAGAAGGCGTTGAAGTTTGAGCAGCAGATTTACAGCCGTACCGAAAACAGAAATATTTTTTTTATTTTATGTTATTAAGCAACATTTTACAGTGCAGTATCCTACAGTATTATTTATGTTAATAAATAATACTGTGCTTAATTAGCGGGACAATGTGTGTGTGTGTATTATTATTGTTAATAAATAATACTGTAGGATACCATTTATTTATTATGTTAATAAATGTTGTGAATGTGAGGTTTTAAAAGCTACTCGCTGTCCTGCATTGTATAGCAAACCCATTTGTGATTTAATTTGAAAATTAGTTCCAAGTCAGTGAGAACATTTTTCTGACCAGAAATTTTGTTTTGACTCTGAAGACTCAGCAGTGAAATCAAAGACAGACTGAGCTTTTTTTCAATTTTTTCAAAGAGGTTTCAATCAATCACTCAATCAATGGAAGAGCTTCCAGTGAACTTATTAGTGTGTGTAAAATATGCATCAATAGGTATTAATGAGATACAGCATGACTTTGTGGTGGTTTGATGAAAAATTAGCTTTGCCAAAGTCTGGAAGAACAAAGAAAACATTCAGGATGGTGTCCAACATGTGGCCCAGAGGCCATTTAGAGGCCTTGAAATGATTCTCGCAGCGGTCCAAGTGATGCTAAGAGACGTTTAGCTGAAAAACCTGGAGAAAGTTTGGATATTGTTGTGATTTCAATGCTTGTAATGATAAATTCAAACTTCCAGTCTTTTTTTTTTTTTTTGGTTTGTTTTAGATAAATAAGTGCAATGCAAATATTGGTTTATTTTGAATAAAAACTTCATAAAGAAGAAATTCTTGTTCTGTTAATTCAGATCTAGAATCTGAACCGGAGACGCTGTGAGCTCATATATCCACCTTAACAATCAGTTGTTGTGTTGAGAGTTTACATCTGATAATAAAAAACACATCTGACTCATTGTGCTTGAGTATGGAAGGCCAAGCGTGCCAAAAATCTGTGAAATGTCATTTGAATGTAAAGTATGTTATTAACAGGCAAACTGTTGATTTCCAGTCTGAAAAACCTTGAACATGAGATTCCTAGTTTTAGTTTGTTGTGTGGAGGTTCAGTGAAGTGCTTGACTTACAGATCTGAAATTTATATCATTTTGAGCAGATTGTTCCTTTAATTATTTATAATTATTTCGTCAATGGTGTCATTTTAAATCATCCAATGCTAATAATTAGCATAATGATGCTAATGAGTGTGTTTCTGTGGTTCTGCTGTGTTTCCGGTCGCCCGCCTCTCCTGCCCCCAGGCGGTTCTGGGCGGCGAGCTGGCGATGGGCAGCCCCAGCGCGGCGTCGCCCACCAAGCCGGCGGGTCAGTACTACCAGCACTACGGGTCCAACCCGCGCAGGAGAGCGCTGCACATGGACGCCATGGGTGAGCACAGCTGCACCTGCTCGTTTGTCTACAGCAAAAGATTTTTCATTTCATTTTTCTTTGAAACATGACAGAGGTTTCCAACATGAGGTTCTCAGCCCCAGTGTGGACCTGAGGTTTCTGATTAATGAGATGTTTTTATTTTTTTACTCTTGTCTTTAAATTTATCGACATGTTGATAAATGGAGGCATTAAATGTTTTTCAGCTTTATTACGCTGACACTTTTGCAATCATTTTTATTTTTTATAAATAAATACGTAGAACTAATTATATAAAACCTCGTTTTAAATTAAATCCGTATTAACTCGCTTCATAATGATAAAAACAGCTTTTTTGCTTTATTTAATGTTAAATACAGAACTAATTTCAATATTCAGATTGTTAGGATATTCTTATTTTTATTATTTAACATTTATTTTTATATAATTGAATGAAATAAAATGATTTTATATTATATTTTTGTCTCTTTTTTTGCAAATTCATAAATAATCTCCACATACAGAGATTATTTAATAATTTGCAGAGTAATAATTGTACATAAATTTGCTTAGTTTTTTTTATATGCTAACAGTGTAGTAACTGTTCATTTTTAATTGAATAAAATTTTAATTACTCTCTAATTAATAAAAAAAATAAAGTAATGGGAGCGTAGATTTCCTGTTCAGTGCAGCTTAAATTGTGTTTTTTTATT
>NW_026562446.1:42500-57500 GCF_027474105.1 Poeciliopsis prolifica
AAACCTCTAAAACACAAACTTCCAGAAACATCTTGTTTCTGTCTGTCGTCACAGAAAATATAAAAACTTTGTGACTTTCTGTTGAGTAAATTCATCAAAACTCAACTTTAAAATGCCGATTATTTCTGTTTATAAAACAGAGTAAACAGCTGATATTGATGTGATATTCACCAGCAGTTTCAGCGCCACGAGCTGAAAATGTAGCTACGCTACCTCTAATCATGAATATTAACTCTGCTAACACTGAAATGCTAAACCAATACAGTGCTTAGTTGACGCTAACGCTATATAGTAACATGGTATTTAGTGGAAGCTAAATACCAGACGTTAAAAGACGTTAAAATCCATAAAGAAGTATTTTAACATCTTTTAATTTGACTGCATTTATTTTAGTCTAAGCAGTCGAGTTTAGCTACTGATTGCTACCAGCTGTACTCACCGTTTGCAATAGAGTAAAGTTACCATTAGCGATCTAGAATACTTAATGTTAGCTGGTTAGTGTAAGTATCAACACCAAGCTTGTATGCTAACTGTTTGCAGTCTATTACAGTTAGCTTTAGCAGCCAAGTATAGCAAATGTTAGCTGCCAATGTACTGTACTCATTGTACTCATTGTACTGCATATTTATCATGAGCAAGTTACTGCTATCTAGCATTGCAACTTATTGTTACAACATCATATACTCACTGTTAGCAATCTAATATAGTTAGCTTGAGCTACCTAGCATTCTTACTTCTTGCGACCAATCAAACTAAATGCTAGTAATATATGCACTGTTGGCAATCTAGTGCAGTTACTTTAGCTACCAAGTAAGCTAACTTTTAGCTACTAGCCATGCTAATTGTTAAAAACATAATATTAAAATGTTTACTGTTAGCTACCAGCTTTACTAATTGATAGCAGTGATAACATAGCCACTAGCTATTGAATATGCTAACTGTTAGCTACAAACATTATGAGCTGTGTTGTGAATTGCTGCTCATAATGTTTCTGAGCCTGTGCTAACAGTTAGCAGTTGTTGGAGTAGAAATAAATTGTTATATTCTGATTAAATGATTTAAGTTGTTTGTTGTGTTTTAGGTCCAACTCTGTTTCCTTTAGCCTCTTTCTCATGTTTTTAGTGACTCTTTAGCTCCGTTCCTCTATTTTCTAATTAACATGAGAAAAATTCACATATATTTTGTTGATTTCTTCATCTAAATCTTTAGCTTTAGTCGTATTTTGGACGATTATATTTGGCTTGAAGGTATTTATAGGAGATTTGATGTAGACAGGAGCGTATTAGTCGTCTGATTTTGCTCATTTTTCGGTTTCTCTGTGATATTCGACATCCTGATGGCTGCAGAACTTTACAGCTTCGTGTTTTATTGTTTTATGGGTTAGGTAACGTTTCCTTTGTGCTGAAGCCCTCCCCCTCTGTTATTCCGGCGCATTAAGAGAATAGGAACAGACATTTTCTCTGCACATCTCTTCCATTTGCATGATTACACACAAGTGTTATTTAAGTTGTTTTCCTCATTGTTGTGTTGCCCTCCCATATGCTCCATTTAAGGGGAAAACTCTTGTCTCTATTTCACATCAACCGCAGACAAAATGGCTCTTTTTGCTTTAATTAATTCATTTCTGTCTCTCTTTTTCTCCCCGTCTCCCTGCGCTGCAAGTTTGTTATTGTTGTTTCTCAAATTTAGTTTGCTGAGCTGATGATTTACTTTGAGAAACAATTAAACGTCACTTGAGAGGAGAGCGTGGGACGTCTTTGTAATCAAAAGAAAATTAGGCATCAGTTGCTAACATTAGCAGGTTGCAGAGTGTTTCTTTGTTTTGTTTTTTTTCCGTTAGATATCATTGTTTTGGTTAATTTGTTGTCCGCGCTGATAAAGTCTGCAGCTCTTCCTCTGAGCTTTGCTAATGTCTGAACGATGGAGGAAATCCAGATAAATATGTCAGAAAATGAGCCGTAAAAATGAAGCTATTAAAGAGAAAACAGATCAACTGATAAACGGCATCAGGTGGCCTCCCATTGCACCTTCTTTTTATTCATTTGCAGGAGTAATAATGTAAAATCACTGCAGGTTTTTGTATAAATACGACATCAATGCACTGAAACATAATTCATAAAATTCAATTTATTTCTTTGTTGATTTTTAATCAGTTCTAAACACAAAAATATAAAATCCACATGAATAACAGAGAAATTAAATTCCTCCTGCACTTTACGTCCAAAATCAGGAAAATAAATAAAATTACATTTAAAAAAGACTCAAATGCTTTTTGTCTGATTTGTTCTCTCATCTTCTTTTTATTTTATCTTTATCAAATTAAACTTTGTCATTAAATCCAAAGTCAATACATCAAAAGAGGCCAAATAAATGTGAAATAATAATAACAATGAAAGTTATTAAAATAAAAATCAAGCAATTATACTTGATTTTTGAATTATTTAGAATAAATTTTATTTAGTTTCCACATATTTTCAGGTTTCATTGAACAAATTTATTCAGTTTATAAGAGAAAGATTTGAGTCATTTTATATTAAAACTATGTTCATTATTTATTAGTATAATCAGTTAAATTAGGAGCAAAGTCGGTTTTTCAGTAAAAGTCTCTGCTTGTTATAAAAACAGGAACTTTGTGATGTAATTAATGTTTCCTATTGCAAGTAAAATTCTGTTCTGATGTTAAAGTTGTTACTTTAATCAGGGCAAAGTGGTTAAAAATAAAAAGTTTGGGGGCCACAAACGGCCCGCGCGCCTCATGTTGAACACCTCTACATTAACAGCTCTGGAGTCCAATTATTATTTCTGTTGTTTGTTTTTGTACCAGAATAAATGAGTTTTAATTTCAGCAGGTTATTAACTCTGGACTCTGTTTCCTTTCTGTTGTGGAGGAAACGTTTCCGTCTGACCCAGAGCGGCCGTCCTGAACCATCCGCCGCCGCCGCCCGTCTCTGAGCGGCTACTTCCTGCCTCGGCGGCGCCCCCCCCTCCACGCCTCAGATGTGGTTTTGTTTAAAGTTGACAGCGTTAATTAAATTAAGCCGGGTCTTGCAGAAGGCGCAGTAGGAGAGCCGGCGGTCCCCGGTGGGCCGTGGGCGGATCAGGACCGGGGGCAGTGCGGTTCGGTGAGCCGCACTGCCCCCTGCAGGCCGCCCCCGGGACAGCAGCAGCGCTCTGCAGAGCAGATGAGTCTGAAGAGACGTTTCCAGTCTGAGCTGCAGTTTGGGTTTTCCTCCCGACTCCCAGCGGATCCGGTTGGATCTGAGGTCCGTTCTTCCACTGCGCGCCGGATTGTTGTGCAGAAACAGGAAGAGGAATTTCGAGCAGCTTATTGTTGACTGAATCATGTGGCTTCCTGTTATTCCTGCCCGAGACTCGCTGAACGGTTTCAGTCCCAGGTCCAGTTCATGCTGCTGCACGGATGAGGTCACACTGTTTATTAAAATGGGAGTTTGGCAGAAAATGCTGATAGGCAGAAATATAACATGATTTAAAATAAAATTATGGAAAATACTAATTTAATAATTGCAATCTAAAAGTACAACTACAAGCAATTTATTCTGAATTAATTGTTAAAATTAAATTCTATTTTTTTTATCTTTTAATAAAATATTAATATGTGTATTTAATATTTTATTTATTAAAATAATTCCAATGTAGAAATAAAAATGCTTAAAATTAATTTAGGATAAATTCCTCAAATTTAAATTCAAACTAATTATTTTATTTAATTCTCTAATTAAAATATTAAAGTAAAATGATTTAATGATAAAATAAATATTACAATTTCAAAGTAAAAATCCATACAGTTATGATTTAAAATTAAATTCCAACTGAAACATTTAAAAATCCTATTTTTTTATAAATGACTTAAAAACAAAACAATTCAAAATTCTGATAAAAATCTTATAATTAAAAAGCTGCAAGTTGGCCATTTTGACAAGTTAAATGGATAAAAAATATAAATATTAGTGACTATAACAATCAAAACATACAAATTTTAATTTTAAATAATAATTTTGACTTAAAGCATGACAAATAAACACATTTAAATTTTGACTCCTTTCCAATCCAACCTACATTCCAGTGTAAATGCTGAACTAAGATGAGAAGCTGCGGTCCGTCGCTGCAGACTGACCTCGGCTCCTGCAGAAACTGACGCATGTTTGTGTGTTAGCATGCAGCTCAAATTAGCAGCGCCGCAGCCGTCCTTGGCACAGGATGGCAGGAGAAGAGCGGAGCGGAGCCGCCTGCACACAGCACAAAAACTCTACACTGTTAACAAATTCAGCATTAATTATTGATCCGTTTCTCATACGTGTGAATTAGGTTCTGTGGTTGCTGGTGATTTCTGAGCAGATTTTAAATCAAATGTTTTTCTGATTCAAGACAAACTTGGATTTGGTGTGAAAGCTGCGGCCGTGTTAATGTTTATGCAGAAGAACCCCGAAGAGAGTTTAGCCAGGAATGACCTCATGCTTCACACACACACACACACACCACACACACACACACACCACACACACACACACACACACACACCACACACACACACACACGCACACACACACACACACACACACACACACACACAACGCACGCAGCCGGACAGCTGTGTTTTCTGCTCCGTCTTCTGGATGCTTCACTGAGTCATTTCTCATAAAAAGCTCCTGAAATTCATCTAAACATGTGAATTCATGTCGGCCATTTAACACGTGAAGGAAGCAGCAGGAATAATGAAGAAATGTCGGAAACGTTTCCGTAGATTGACGTGTCGTTCGCTCGTGTTCAGCGCTCTGCAGTTTTCTTGGCTTCATCCCCAAAATGTCCCACACTGCTACGCCACAGCCGCCATTTTGTGTCAGATGGGAAGCTGGCTAATTGAATTACAAGGCATCCGTTTGTGCGTGTTGGGGTGAATAATTTGTGTATGTGCTCTCTCTCTGCAGAGGCTCTTTTCATAAAAGTTGGTTTTAGCACAAAACTTGACATAAATTCATCTCATAGTGCTTTAGTTTTATTCTGAATATGAATTTATTTTGTAATTACAGGCATCTATGTTCCTATTTTATATAGTTTATGGCATTCATCTTTGGCTATTAGCTTTGCTAATGTTAGGCTAAATTTTGGGCCATGCTAGCTGAATCTGAGCTGTTTGTTAGCTTAGCTTAGTTACATAATATTCTCTCGCTCTAAAATCTTGTGTTGGTTTGATGCTGTGATGGTTACAACAACTTGTTAACAAGAATGTATCCAACTGCAGTGAACTTTGACCCAGATGGTGCTAAATGTCAACATTTTGTTCTGATTAGCTGAAACTGTTTCAAACAACAGTTATTTCTGTTCCAAATTATGTTACATAATATGTACAGATCAGTTAGAGTTTTAACTGTACAATCGGAGTGCTGTGGTATTGCTAACTCTGTGGTTTGACTATATTATGCTAGCTTTGCTATTGCCATGTTAGCTAAACCTGAGTTTCCTGTGTTAGCTTAGCAAAGTATTAAGTTATATTCTGTTGTGTTGGACTAACACAGTGACGACTAACTTTTGCACTTTGGAGAGTAAAACGATTTGAAACTGCAGTTAGCATAGCATAGCTCATGCCGTTCTTTGTGTTTGCATTAGTCCAGATGGACCCAAGCTAGTCTGGATTTACTTTCTATCAGCCTGTGAATATTAAATCGATTGTATTTTGTCTGAAAATCCTTCAAACTGTTGAATTTGATGAACAGAAAGACGTCCTGATGATATTTCAGTTTGTTTTTCAGGAATTAGTTCATCTCTAATTTAGTTGTTGTGTGTTTAGTACCACACATTAGGTGATGCTAAGCTAAAATCATGGTAGCTTAGTATCAAAATGTTAGTCTCAAAATGCTAAGCTAACAACAATTTCAAATGAAGACTCAACAATCATGAATTGTACACAAAAATTTTTTTATTATTGTGTTGGAAATCACCATTAAGAAAAAATAAATCCATTCATCTTCATCCTGCTGAAATAAATAAAAATCTCATTTCACCAACATGTTGACTAATACATTAAATCCCAAAGAGACCTGGGCTCTTCCTGGATTAGCTTTAATTATTTCTTTGACTGTAAGTTGGAGACAGCATTGCTTTGTATGGATCAACAGCTCGAACCAAATGATGTATTTATGTTTTTAATTGAATATTTCTGTTTTATCATCATTAGTCACTCCGCTGATGTTCCTGTAACATGATTTCTTGCTAAGCCACAGCAGTTTTTCCTCATCGCCACATTTTCCTGTCAGTTCTTGATCCCAACACCTGATCTTCACGGCTAAATAATAAAAAAAGATGACAGTTTATCCCTTACAACTGCCTTTCTCGCCTTTTCCCAATGAAATGACCTCAGTTATTCTTGCTGCCTCCTCGTCCTTGTGAGGACATTCGGGTTTTACAAGGACCTCTGTTGCACACACGTTGTCGGTTCCTGCTGCAGATGTGAACGCTCCCGGATGCATTCCTGAGCCCAAGTATTTGGCCGCAGCCGACAGGCGGGTTTGAGCGGCGCTCTGATTCGCTCCCAGGCTGTGATGGAAATCACATGTTGTCAAACACACATTTCACTGACGCGCACACACGCCGTGCAGGAATCGATGACATAAAAAACTGCTTCAAGCCGTTGATGTTTTGTTGGAAAGTTCTCGGCTGTCGTCCTCAGCTGCACCAAAATGCCAAACTCGTCGGGTTTGTGGGTATTTTTGATTTATTTTTAGCGTCTTCATGGGAATAAAAAGTTACATTGGCTTCACTTTTCAAGCTTTTTTCTCTTTTGATCCACATGAGGGTGAAATATGGCTGAGGGTTTCTGATGCTTAGTGGCTTATAGGAGTTTCTGACATACAGTGGCCTGATAGTCCAGTAGATTTGGTTCCATTGGGACCAGGACTTCACCATCTGCTGCACCTCCAGCTGCTGTGGTTCTGTGTCTCTCTGCTTTGGGTCGAACCAACCTGCTCCCCTCTGCCTTGTTGGGTGACTGGACTCAACCTGAGGGTGAGGAACCCCATCGTCCACATGGAGGATCGTCGTTTGGTGTGGAGGTTTGGGTTCATCCCATCAGAGGAGACTTCAGGTCCAAACGAGGAGCCGCTGCTGGACCGTCCCTCCTTGTTGGTGTGAATATATTTGGTGTCCCGATAATGAGCTGCACGGAGAGGCAGAATATCTTCCCCTCCTGGATCTGTTGCTGTGACCCAATCTCGAGTAGGAGGAATAGATTGATGGATTATTAGCTGGTTCCTGAACAAAGGCTGATTTATTTCCTTCTCCTTCTTGGCGCTACATGTCAGTTTGGCTGTGGTTCCTTTTTCCTTCAGGCAATGAGGTGACGATCTGGCCAAATGTCCACAACTCTTTCCACCAATTGTACAGGATCAGTCAAAGTCCTCTGTTTGGCCAGAGAAAAGAACCAGGATGATTTTTACCTTTGTACGGAGGCTGTTAGCATCCACTGAGCTGAACTTCAAAGAATGACTTAAGCTAAATAAAATAACTTCAGCTGAGCAAGAACATGTAACACACTTCCACAAACTTTACAGCTGATCTGTTTAACTATATTTAAAACCAGATGAAAAGTCTGGGCTTGGCAGACTGACTTTTCCTCCTGTTAAAACTTTATTGTACCCTCTGCTGCCAAGTTCCACTTCCTCAGAGGAAAATGTTGTTTTTTCCTTCATTCAACAGATGAAAAGCCAAAGTTGTGATATAATCATAGATAATTGAAACTGAAAGGAAGCACAGATTCATAACTGACCCTTTCCTAAAACCGTGTTATGTGGATAGTTTGATGTGTGAATTTAGAGTAAAAATAGGTTTTGATTTATATCTCGGATGTTTTATGAGCAGGAACATTTAGTTGAAGGGATAATTCGGTTTTTGTCTCACCGGGTTACTGTTAACATGTTTTCATGGGTCAATAATTTACCTCTAATGTCGTTTTAACCTCAAGAAAGTTAAACAAAAATGACATTATGCTTTATGAAAGCAGGGTTTTCAGACCTGGAATTGGAGTAAATATTGTGTCCCTTAATTATTTACTCAAATGGATGTTAAAAAAAATAGTTTTTCTATATACTAGAAACTTTACTTCATGTTCCTGATTGTTCTTATTGTATTATTTTGATGTCAATAGCAGTTAGCTTGCTGCACTCCCTTGTAGCTAGCTGGCTAACAAGTAAAAGCTAACAAGCTAATTGTTGACATAAATAGCAGTTGGCCTACTGCACTACCTTTTAGCTACACGCGTAAGTATTGAAAGCTAATTAGCTAATTGTTGAGATCAAGATCAATAGAAGTTGGCTTTTAGCTAACTGGCTAACTAGTCAAAGCTAGCTAACTAATTGTTTACAGTAACAGCAGTTATCTTACTGCTCTGCGTTCTAGCTAGCTAGATCTGCTGAACGTAGCTTCGGCTCCTTAAATCATAAAACATTTAAATGTTAAAGTGGTGATGATTTAAAGTGGCTAGTTGTTAAATTTAAAGCCTTAAAGTGTAATTCACCAATCAGTGGGTGACTTCAGACAAAAACAAAGTTTGCTTTCATACCAAGCAGTAACACCTCCTCCTCTTTTCCTCCTCACACTCCAAGGTTTTTTTGCACTTTTAAACTTTTTGCTAACCCCCGCCAAGAGTTTCCCTCCAATTTGTTTCCTTTCTCGAAATGTTCCGTTTGTTAGGTTGAACAGAAAATCACAGAAAAATCACCATAAGGGCTGCTTTGCATTTTTAATTAAGAAACTAACATATGAATATATTTGCATATTATTGAGTTGCAGATTAAATCACGCATACATAATTAGCGTGCAGCAGCGCTCCTCTCCTCTATGCCTGCACTGTGCTTACCGTGGGTTTTTGTTATTTTTTTGGCAAGCTGCGGTTCTGATGGAGGCCAGACACACAAAACCACACAGACACACCTTCTCCTGACACTCGCGTGAGAAACACTCAAACAAAACCTCTCCATCACTCGCAGTGATCTCGTCTCCCATCGCTGTCAGTCTGAGAAATTAGCGTCTGATTTCCTCCGTCAGAATCGAGGCCATGTCAGATTTCTGATTACGCCAGAAAATAAAGACTTTTCCTTGAAGGAAATAATTGACTTGAGGTCTTTAAACAGTTTATTAACTATAAAACATAATGAAGTCAGGACTGATGGAGTTCAGTGGAAAACTGTTATTAGCAGATTTACTACAATGAAAAGTAAAATATTCATGGAATTTCATCATTTTGTCACAGATTTTTCTCCTTATCCAGTTGATTAAACTCACTGAGAGCCAAGAGTTAATTTTATCTGAACAGAAGGTTTTGTTTCCTCACCATCATATTTTCCACAAATGCTCTAAAAAGACACTTAGACTAAATTTAGAAACATGTTTTTATATTTTATTTTTTGTGTTCAAATGCAGAGAAGTTTTTAAAATGATCTTTTTAGTCTCAAAAAGAATAAATTATTATAAATCAAGAACCTCTCATATGCAATATATTCTGGAAAAACATGACAAACTGTTTTCAGCTGAACAAATAGAAATATAAAGGAAATAAATTGGTGCTTTTGATTTTCTCCAGAAAAAATGTGAATTTTAATGGCAAATGAAAAATTAAGTCACCACAGCAGAGGATTAGCAGAAATGTTCCCAACTGAAATAAATACATTATTTATTTCATTATTTAGCCTTAAAGAACGTCAAATATATCCCAAAAAACTTTCTGATTTAGCTCAGAATGACAATTAATAATTAAATATCAATGTTGGCATCGTTAGGCATCGACTGAACGTGCAAATCAGCAGAAATTGAGCTTCTTTGTGTGATTTTTTAAAGTTTTGTGGTGAATTAAAAGAGTTAAAATAACGGGTATGAAAGCTGACCGCGGCTCTGTGTCCTGCTCAGCCAATCAGGACGAAGTTCATGTGTCAAAAGAAGGAAAATTTCCGTGTTTTTTGTCGGCATTTTGCTCCATATTAAGTAAAGTTCAGATTAAAATGCAGATCTTGGATATAAAAACTGAAATAAGGAACTCTGGCTGCCAAAGATGTGCGTCTCTTTTCATGAATTTCTCATATTTTTACACATGGATTCAGTCAATAGAAGACATCATCCCAGTTTTAAGGTATTTTTCTGTATATTTTACCTGAAAAGATCAAGGTAATGACAAAGCGGTCCTGCTTTGAGTCCAGAGTCAGTGAAACGTTTCCGCGCCGGGTCCAGAAGTCCCTGTTTGTTCTCAGCCTTCATCGGTATCAAAAATATCCTGACTGTGTGCAATCAGAGAAGATAAACTGTGCAGATTCGCTTCCTTTCTTGTTTTTCTGCTTAGTTGCACTCAGCAGTGATTCATTGGGAGTCACGTTTATGTAATGGGAACCGTGTCGCAGAACCAGGTGCTGCTACACCTGATCCCTGTTTATTATCACTTATGCTGCAGCATGAGAAGCCGCAGGGGATTTCCTCCTGGCAGTTTGGGTCAGAACCCAACTGGACATAGCAGAACGCGGCGGGACGGACTGAGGTCCGGACCGAGGTCCGCTCCTTTCATGCCCGCACGTTTTCTCTTCTTCCTGAGACGGTTTAATCCAGATTAATGTTCAGTCCTGGTGTGAACTCACTGGTCAAACCACCAGTTTGGTTTCGTTCATCGATAACAAACCAGTAGAACCGTTGGCTTTGGACCCGTTTCCTGATCACCTTAAACCCAATTCAAACAACTTTCAGCAGATTTAAACTGATATTGAAGAAGTTATTTGTTTTAGGACTAAAAAGTCTGTCATAAGTTTCATAAACTCTGAAGGGTTGGATATTAAAATATTTAGAAATGCTCCAAGACTTTAGTGTAAATCTGCAGTTCTCCTCAGATCCTCACTGGGCTCCCAGGACGTCCAGTTTATCCCAGTCAGTCGGTCCTCTGAGTTCTGGTTTCAGGACCTTCTGCACCACTTTCCCAGACAAATATGAGAATCCAGAGAAACGTTTTTCCTCTTCAGATGAAGAGGAAAAAGCATGGAGTTTCTCACCACGGATTCAGTTCCTATTGTCAGACTCTGCCTCGTTAGTCCGTCTGATGATGCTTTGTGAAGCCGGCTGACGTGACAGAAGTCAAGGGGAATAAAGAACGTCGTAAGTCAGACGACACGAAAGACTAACAGACACGTCGGGCGCGGGGGGAGAACGACTCGGAGGAACACAAAGGAGCGACAGCGGGAGAAGACAAGATTGACAACTGGGCGTAGTGATTTGAAGGAAAATCCTGTCGGCGTGAAATCAGGATGAAATGTGAGATTATAATTCAACCAGGGATTAACTGTCATCTCAGAAGCAAAGACGGAGGGGGGAGAGCCAGAGAATAAAGACGGAGAGGGAGGAAAATGGAGGGGAAACGGAGTTTAAAGGCAGAAAACGAAAGGAAGTTCAAGATGAAGGCGAAGTAGGACGAAGTGCAACAAAGGGACCAGGTGGGAGATTAAGTTACGAGGAAGACGAAGGAGGACGAAGGCTTCCTGGGAAAAGCAGGATGAAGGCGAGGAGGAGGAGGATGAGTGTGACTGGTGTCCCATAATTTAATGGTGCCAACATCAGCACTCGGCTCCAGGTGTTGATGCCGCGGCGCTCACCGGACCGACAGTGATGAACAGACACCAACATGCTGAACTGCTGGAAACAACGTGAACTCCTCGGTCCGGCCATTACTCATCGCAGCAGAACCGCGCCGCGTTTTTACAGGACCGCGCCGCGTTTTTACAGGACCGCGCCGCGTTTTTACAGAACCGCGCCGCGTTTTTACAGAACCGCGCCGCGTTTTTACAGGACCGCGCCGCGTTTTTACAGAACCGCGCCGCGTATTTACAGAACCGCGCCGCGTTTTTTACAGAACCGCGCCGCGTTTTTACAGAACCGCGCCGCGTTTTTACAGGACCGCGCCGCGTTTTTACAGAACCGCGCCGCGTTTTTACAGAACCGCGCCGCGTTTTTACAGGACCGCGCCGCGTTTTTACAGGACCGCGCCGCGTTTTTACAGGACCGCGCCGCGTTTTTTACAGGACCGCGCCGCGTTTTTACAGGACCGCGCCGGCTTTCTACTGCGATCACACAAATAACATGACCGAAGGAAACCCACATGTCCTTAAAACTCAGCAGGAAAAACTCATTTCTGGAGCAGAACGCTGCCAGGAAATGAGTCATTTCAACAAAATGGTTTAATTTACGCAAAACAAGATCAAAATATGAAATTATATTCATATTTATACACCCATAAAATACATTATTATTATTATTATATTCTACACATTTTATTCATCCAATTTTATTGTTTATATTTACATGGTTTTATTTAATTTCATCATTTCAAATGTATTAAACAAAATTTATGTTTCATATGTTGACATTTACTTACTCTAATGAGTCATTTAGCTTTTTTCCTGTTTTTGGCCTCCATACAGGCGGTTCTGAAATCCTCTTTCGACCGCGCTTTTGGTGTCTCGCGACCCTCTGATGGATCCTGACCCCCATGTTGAGAACCTCTGGTAGAAAAATCAACAAATGAGACAGAAATGATTCATTTGATTCAATTAATCATTTCAAAAAGTTTTGACACAAAAACAAATCATTTTTTAAAAAATTACATTTTTCTCAAAACTCATAAAAACATAAAAATTCACTGTAAAAAGAATCCAGCAAGAAAACTTATTTGATCTTTTCCTAAATTTGAAGCTCTGTTCACCTTTGAGATCACTGTGATGATTCTGAAAATCCCCTTTCGACCCCTACTTCCTGTCGGTGGGGATCCCGACCCCTAGGTTGAGAACCCCGATCTAAATGGTCAGAAACCAAAAAATAAGAAACAAAATTCATTTATTTCATTCAGTGAATCTATTCAAAAAGTCTGTGTGATTTCAAAACCAACTAGTGATTAAAAATTATTACACATTTTTAAAATACTAAAAAATGTTGAGACTAAAAATCAAGAGAATCCAACAGAAAAACTTTTATAATGAGAGAAAACATGTGAAAAACTGACAGAGAAAAATGAATCAGTAAATCTAAATATTACACAAATATAAAAATTATAACAATCACAGCCAATTCTGCTAATTTTAACTAAAAACAAAAAGAAAGAAACAAATTCGGAAAGTGCTGAGTCACTGGTTGCTATGGCAACCCTGTCTAGTGAAGGGGGAGATGGGGGGAGATGGGGGGGGGGGACAGAGTCACGTTTCATCAGAGACCAGAAATTCATCCACTAACAAAGCGACTCTGTGTGTCAGAGCTGTAAGGATTTCCTGTAGCAGTCTGTATCACAGCGGCTCTGAAAACACAAACTAAAAGTGCTGGGAGAAGCTAACTAAACTGTTAGCTTCATGAACCCATCACACTATAACGCTGTCTTCTGTAGCAGAAGCTACATTTACTGAAATGTTTTCTGCTGCATACCTCATTCATTCATTCATTCATTCATTCAGTCATTCATTCGTTCATTCATTCATTCAGTCATTCATTCGTTCATTCATTCATTCAGTCATTCATTCGTTCATTCATTCGTTTGTTGTATACTTACCATTTTCCAGAGGAAATGAAACTTCAAAATAAAAGCAATACTTAACTACTTGAGAATCCTTAACAGTCAAAAATGAAAACAACACAGATGTTGAACTTTATTCAATTTAAAGTTTAAGAAACAACCAAGGAAATTTATGATGAGCGAAATATTAGCTACACTGTTAGCGCATTAGCGGAAGTGGTGCCACCATTTTGAAACAACTTCAAAATAATATTTAAAATTTTTTCAAACTGAACATTTACAAAAGATCCAATTAAATTAAGCTTTATAGTTTATTAGGAAAGATTTATCTAAGGGGAGCTAAGCAATTTCAAAGTTAGCAAAAGCGCTAAGCTAAAAATTAGCTACCATTAGCGCAGTAGAGGAAGTGTTTCCTTCACTGTAAAACTGAATTTAAATTGTTTTAACTTATTGGTTAAAATAGCTCAACACACAGAAGGAGGTTTTTGTTTCTGTTTTGATGCTCAGTGTTCATCTTCTCCTCCATCGCCGGGGTTTAATCCCTCTGTCCCCCGGTGCCGGGTCGCCCCCCCGGTGCCGGGTCGCCCCCCCGGTGCCGGTTCCCCTGCAGCCGGGTCGGCCACAATGCTGGGAGCCAGCCAGCGCCGCAGACAGATGGTCCACTTATTAGATGTGCATCAGCCCTGCCTCCCTTCCTGCAGCTCACATTTTAATCAAATTAGAGCCAAAGAGGATGAGGCAGCGAGGGCGAGCGACAAGAGAGAGAGAGAGAGAGAGTGAGGTCTGAACCAGTTTACTGGAGGACGGGATCCGCACCTGATCCACACCTGATCCACACCTGATCCGCACCTGATCTACATCATTACCTTAGACTCTTTTGACCAAATCAAAATTTCGTCAAGATGGCTTCTCCTGGAGACACTTCCTGGTGGGCGGAGCCAAAGGTCTGTAGAGGGAGGAAGTAAACAAGACGATGGTTGGATGGTTTCATAGTAAATCTTTAATATTCATGTCATGTTTTATCATTTTTTGTGCTTTTCTTGCTCTCAGACTGAAGTTGTGAAGAACTTTGTGATGCTGCTGTTCAGCTTTGCTGCAGGAAACTCTTGATGGAGCGTTGCATTCTGGGAGATGTAGGCTCATGTTTTTAGGAACCTGCTGGTTTGTTATTTTTATCTGAAGCTGCTGTCAGAATCAGAACGCCTACATCATGTGGAAATATGGAAAACAAGGAACTTGGATGTTTTTCCATAAAGATATGAAGCAAAAGTTGAGGAACATTTTCAGGATATTTTTCCTCCATGTCTTCTTTAAAGCGTTGGATCCAGAATGTTCCGCGTGAATCCTGCGTGTCAGTCAGACTAATCCTGGTATTTTATGGTTTACCTTTCATTCCAGGACGCCAGCTGACACGTCTGGGTGAAACGCGTTTCCTCTCAGCGCGTGTTTGAACGAGTTTAGGA
>NW_026562446.1:60000-252500 GCF_027474105.1 Poeciliopsis prolifica
TAAAATCCTGACATGTTGAGTCTGATGTTGCGATCCAGACTTGGTTTTTTATGATTTTTGTGCTGCGGATCGGCCCGACACGCCGGGCCCCTGCCTGCCCGCGCCGGGCCCCTGCCTGCCCGCGCGGCTGCGGCGCTTTGTTTGGCGGCTGGATGGCACATTGTGCCCGTCCGTGTTGATCCGGTGCCAAGCTGCTTTCAGGTTTCGCCCCTCCGCCTGTTTGCGCCCGCTGTCTGCTGGCAGACGCACAAACCCAGAAAACTCAGCCGCTCCTCAAACGTTTCCTGATTTTTCGGGGGTCTTGGATAAAAAGCAGGTTGTGGTTGGAAGGCAGGGGAAGCGGAGCGAGGAAAACTGGGGCAGGTTTTGTAAAAAGAGAGGGGAGAAGCAGCGCGGCTCGGCGAGGAGGAGGAGGAGGAGGAAGAGGGCCGAGGCCTCGGCTCCGAGCAGCGGCTGTCGCCTCTCTAACTTAAGCTCCCGCGGCTTAATGAGGCAGCAGAACCCGGCTAAAAACAAAAGGCCCGGCGGAGAGGCGGCCGGCGGCGGCTTTGTGATGCTAACGCAGCGTTTGAATATTCAGGCGGTTTTAATTAGGAGAATCCTGGAGCCGACCCGATCGGGCCGACAGCTCCACTCAGAAAAAACTGCTGCTAATCCCTCAATTTAAATAAAAATAATTTCATAAATCTGCTTTTAAAAAGAAAATATTTTACTGCTGATTCTGAGAAGAAGAAATGATTTTCCTTTTTTAGGAAACTACAGCAAAAGATTTTATTTTGTTTTCAGTTGAATTTTGATCTTCTCATTAATAAGTGAGTAAACGGATCATCACATATAAACAGATGTTTAATGTTTCTGAGTGTCGGTTCTGGACCGACTCTGGTTCCGGGCCAAAGCCGAGTCGATGGCGGCGAGGTCCAGTAGGACGGACATCCTGTGGGCCAGGAGGCTGGAACTGGAGCACAGCATGTTATGCAATTAAAACTTCATAAATAGACGCATTGTGTGTGTGTGTGTGTGTGTGTGTGTGCGCGTGTGTGTGTGTGTGTGTGTGTGTGTGCGTGTGTGTGTGTGTGTGTGTGTGCGTGTGTGTGTGTGCGCGCCTCCATCTGCTGGAGTCTCAGAAACATTTTATTCTCGGTTTAAATTTTTTTCCTCATCAGTTTCTTCTTCATGTATTATTTAATCTCTCAGATCGTCTCAGGCTTTTATTTTGAAGGTATCTGGGTTTCAGTCAGAACCATGGTCCGTTTGCAGAAACGGTCAGAATGAGAGTTTGTGGATGTCCCGGTCAGTCGGGTTTCCTCTGGGTGCTTTGAGGCGTGTGTGTGTGTGTGTGTGTGTGTGTGTGTGTGTGTGTGTGTGTGTGTGTGTGTGTGTGTGTGTGTGTGTGTGTGTGTGTGTGTGTGTGTCGTCCTCCGTCTGGTCCAGTTAAAGCCTTACACATCATTCAGGCTCAAACTTAATCCCACTGCATCAGATTATCTGACTGATGTGCTGCTGATGTGCACAGATACACCAAACACACACACACACACACACGCACACACACACACACACACACACACACACACACACACACACACACACACACACACACACATATTTATAGGTGTGTGTGTGTGTGTGTGTGTGATCAAGTTTGAATCAATCAGGTTTATTTAATTTCAGTTCAAGGCTTTTCAAAGTTACATCATCAAAGCTGAAGAAACTTGAGGAACCTCCACAGATGAGGGTGATGGTTATGAGGCCCTCCAGCCTTAAACCATCTGGATTTCTAAACTCCAGTTGTTTTTTATGCTGAATATTAAGACTTAATAATTTTTGAGACTCCATTAAAATAATTGACATTAGAAGAGAGTTTTTCAGTTCCTGACAAACAAATGATTGAAACATTTAATCCTGCAGGTCCAATAATGAGCTTCAGATTTAATTCTGGTTATTTATTGTCTGCAGTGAAATATTTCTGATTTTTAGAAGAGATTTAGAGGCAGAAATAAATGTTATCAATAAAACAGAAAATTATTAATGTTTTCTAATCATCTAAGAAAAATGAAAAACTGTCATGTTTAAAATATAAATTTAATTTACTATAAATGCCTTGATAATAAAAATACTAATAGATTGTCAAAGTTTCTACATTTTGGGCTAATTTTGATTATTAGTTATTTTTATGCAAGTTTCTGTTATTATTTTGACATTTATTGACATAAAAATGTAACATTCAGGTTTTAAAAGCTGCTTTTGGAGCCGGATTATAATATGAAGAGTTTTAAAGCTGTTGAGTCAGTGGGTCTGGCCCGGGTCCAGACCCACACCGGCCGGGTCCAGACCCACACCGGCCAGGCCCGGACCCACACCCGGCCGGGCCCGGACCCACACCGGCCGGGCCCGAACCCACACCCGGCCGGGTCCAGACCCACACCGGCCGGGCCCGGACCCGCACCGGCCGGGCCCGAACCCACACCCGGCCGGGTCCGGACCCACACCGGCACCGGCCGGGCCCGGACCCGCACCGGCCGGGTCCGGACCCACACCGGCCGGGTCGACGCTGCAGGAAGTGATGCGGAATCGTTCGTTTCCTGGATCGTCTCTCTGCGTTTCAAAACTCTTGGTTTGTTTTTCGGTTTTGATGTCGGATCAAAAACCCGGAACTGCAGGACAGAATCTCAACGTCACGTTTCGGTTCTCGGGTTCTTGTGACCCGGAAGCTGTCATGCTTGTTACCATGGCAACGCCGGACACACACACACACACACACACACCCACACACACACACAGAGAGAGAGAGACTCGGGCAGGAATGTTGCTCCGCTGGGCTTCATAAGGATCATTTCAGCTGTCAAAATATTTATGTGAATAATAATAATAATAATGATAATAAAAATAATGATGATGATATTAATTATGATAATAATAATAATAATGATAATAATAATAATAATAATAATAATAATAATAATAATAATAATAATAATAATAAAAATAATGATGATGATAATAATAATGATAATAATAATGATAATAATAATGATGATAATAATAATAATAATAGTGATGATGATAATAATTATGATAATAATAATAATAATAATAATAATAATAATAATAATGATAATAATAATGATAATAATATTTTTCGTTAATCAAAAATTTCTTATTTTAGTTTTTATTTTCAGTGAACATGAAAAGACGGAGCGATGTGTGGATTAAACAGATTCAATATGATTTTAAAGGAATAATTTAGAAGTTGTTTGATTTGAAGGTTCCCAGTTGGCAGCACTGGGAATACTGGGACAGTTTCTGGTTTTCTGCCTCACTCAATTGTTAACAGCAGTTTGAGTTGCTGTTTTGTTTTCCCAGTTAATCTGACACCAGAAAACATAAAAAATCTGCAGTAAACTTTAATCTGCAGAATTTCCACTGAAACGTTTTCCTTGACAAATGGTTGAAATCGTTTGTTTCCGTCAGCATCTTTACTCCGAGCCCGCTGCGGTGTCAGATTTGGTGTGTTCATTCCCAGCCTGCGTGTTTCCCAGTGGGATGGAGCAGGTTGAATTTAGTGGCTCAGTTCCTGCAGAGGAAACGACGACGCTGGGAAGAAAAGGAGATTTGGGGGAAATGTGAGTGAAATCAGATGAAGGTGAATCAGCCTGTAAAGCTGCTGCACATGGAAATATTGAAAGGTGCTGATGGGCTCTAAACGAGCGATCTGGAGTTCAGTTGCTGCAGGAATCTGCGGCAGAAATGCAGATTTGGGGAATGTTTGTTGCTCCGGCGCGACCAGCTGCTGAATGAAGCTCTTTGTAACGGAGACCGCTCCGATTTACTGGGTTTGAAGCCCTTGACTTCAGAGTGCAAGGTCACAGCTGCCAAAATACTGACCATGCACGACACACACACTCCTGGACAGTGTGTGTGTCCCGTATGGGCCGCAGAATCCATCTGCATTCCTGGGATAGCTGGGAATCTCCATGGCGACCTGCGAGGAGCAGGTCCGGCTCCGGGCGCCCGGCCGGGCCGGCGCCGAGCAATACGCCCTCTCTGGCGGCCATGTTGGAAATGTGCAGACTTGGCAGCGGTGAGTCGGATCTGCTGATCGGCGTGGCGATGGGCGGATCAGGAAGCAGCGCCGCAGCCTCGTGTTCGATCGTTTCTCTGCTGACGGAAAAATTCTTAGATTTACTTCAAAACAACAAATTTCACTGAAGTTAATCAGATAAAATAATTGTTGCTTTTCTAATTTATTGAAGATATTTAAATGATTTTCTGGATCCTAAATTGGATTGAAGGTCATTCTTCAATCTCAGCAGCGTGGGACAGGAAGTGATGAGGGTGATGGTGCAGAGGCCATCCGCCCTCTGAGACGTTACGTCCTGATGATCAGATCAGATCGCTGAATCGATCAGATGAAATCATGTGATCACGATATGATTACTCATATTAACATCATGAGTTTTGTTTTTAAAAGTTTTCATATCAGACACATAAACTGTCAAATCCTGAAACCAATCAGACGACGATCACATGATATTTAATTTCTATTGGTTGTTACGGCGGGTATGAATGATTTTCTATGTTGTTTTATCATAAAAACATGTTTTATTCTGGGTTTTTTAGTTTTTTGAGCTCCTTGTCAGTCTGTGGGTGTGAATAATCTGAAGCAGATTTTCAGTCTTAATCTGTAGTTCAGAGCTGAAACTAAACCAGTAAAAATCTGATTGGTGCTGAAATAAAATGTGACCTGATGAAACCAGTTGGATTTCGCTTCGAAGAAAATGTTTTATGATAATAGTAATGGTTTGTATCGGTGATAGATTTGTGGATTATGGATTATTTCTGCTGGTTTTGGATCTTTTTGATAAAAACCTTCCCACCTGCTCGTCACTCCGACGGGTTCCTGAAGCCGGACGGCGTTCGCTTTCTGCTGCTGTCGTTTCCCCGTTAGCCGTGTTAGCTGGAAACACGGCTCTGTGTGTGTGTGTGTGTGTGTGTTTTGGACCTAAAGCCTGTTCTCACATGTGCTGAGCTCGGGCTTCACAGCAGAAACACGAGCTTAAGTAAGTTAAGGTTTTTGGCCGGAGATGAAAGCAGAGCTGTGTGTGTTTCTGTGTGGAAGACACCATTTTAAACACTCCGCTTCACAGCGCTCCCCTTTCCAACACACACACACACACACACACACACACACACACACACACACACACACACACACACACACACACACACACACACACACACACACACACACACACACACACACAAGCCTCCCAGTCTGCTTTATCGCAGTGGAAAATGGGGCTGTTGTCGTTTTGTTTAGGCCGTGTGTGTGTGTGTGTGTGTGTGTGTGTGTGTGTGTGTGTTTAGTGGGTCAGTCATGCTGCTAGCGAGGCTGCATGGACTCGCTGATAAACACCAGACAGCTGTCACATTTAAACAACAAGAGAAGCAAACTGCTAAACCAGAGCCGGCGGGCCGAGCGGAGCGGGCTGAGCTCGGCCCGCTCCGCTCGGCCCAGGAACCGGCCCGCTTCGCTCGGCCCAGGAACCGACCCGCTCCGCTCGGCCCAGGAACCGGCCCACCACTGGCTTTGGGCCGCCGATGATGGCGGCCGTTAAAACGGCGTCTTCAGGTGTTTAATGTCACCTGGTGGAGATTTGAACTGAACATGGTTTTAATGCTGCTGAGGCTGAAAACACGTGAAATCATTCTGAGATTACAGTCAAAGTTTTTGGATTAATCTCACAATTCTTTAATATTTAAGTCAGGATTTTAAGGCTAGTCAAAAGAAATCTCAAGTTGAGGCACAATATTCTGAAATTGAGCTTTTTCCAGTTGCTCTCATCTCCATTGTCTCCTGAATCATTTCCAGCTTATTTATTTTTGACACCGCACGTAATATTTAGTGCAAAACTCTTTATCCCTTCAACATATTCTCCATCTATTTGTGAATTGACACAAATCTGTTAAACTAAAGACAATTAAACAGTGAAACCTTGATAACAGTTGATCATTTATAGTTTTACATTACGTGTTGTTGAACGTTTTCTGTTTAAAACATTTTTTTCCTCTAATGCTGGTTGATGCAAATTCTGCACGTACCAAATGGAAGCACTTTGCTGACATCTAGTGGCCAAAGTAGTTACTCTGATTTGCATGTTGAATATGTTTTGTACATTAAACTGAAGGACTTGGAGCTGCTGAGACATTTGGATCCGATCTGAACTCAGAACCTCCATGTTTGATGAGCAGCGTGAAGCAGAGCCGCCATGTTGGGAGGCGATGAAACCCTGAGCTCTGAAGTAAAGCCAAGCAGAGTGAACTCCGTTTCTCCTCTTGTCCGTCTCTATCTCCCCATCTCAGAAAACCCAAAACATGCGGCCGGACGGAGCGCGTCCTGCAGCGCCGCATTGATGTAGCGGTGATAGATGCGTCCATATGGTCGGCGTTAGCGCCGTACCTGATCGCAGAGAGAGAGAAGGAGGAGAATCAAAGACAACAAAGAGAAATAAAGAACGACATAAAGAAAGAACAAACAGAGAAGGATCCTGCAGCGCTGCAGTAATCAGCTCTTTGATCTGACTCCTTTATTATTCCAGCGTGGGCCAAATAATGCAGTCCTGATTGTATTGCTGGCATCCAGCGCGCGTCCATATGTTGGCTATTAGAGGCTCTCACTGTCTCCACGCTGCTGCTTCTTCTTCTGTGGTGCTTCGTCAGGGGTCACAGGGCTGATTCCTCCACGCTTATCTGCTTTCATTTGCTGCTCAGACTGAATTTGCATAAACAAAGAGCTGAAAATCACCCAAGAGAAACATTTGAGACAAGAAGTGCACCGATTCCAGTTTTCAATCACCAATCATTTAAAAAGACCGATCTGCCGATACCAATTGTTTTATTTTGTCTGAAAAGTTGCTAAGTTTACAACTTTCTGCAAAAGACGATAAATATCATCGAATGGCTGATGTTCCAAAGTAAAGAAAATATTAATTTAAATTACAGGAGAAAAATCTTCCAATCCAACTTCCTGTGAGGAAGTAATGATGAAATCTGCTGTTCAGAACGAGAACTAATACTTATCAATATTTACATTTTCTACCCTTTCCACACTTTTGAGAAAAAAAACAACCAGAAACAAAATGGACATAAATATTGATTAATTAATATCATCCGATACCGATATTAGCGCCGATTTATTGTGTATTTCTAGTAACTAGTAATAATGAGTCTTAAACCATTTAACTGGGTTACATTGGGGGGTTTTCTAGCTGCTGCATCGTGATTTAGGTCCAGACTTTGACTAGGCCTCTTCCAAACCTTCATGTAGAACCAGAATCCTGACTGGATGGAAGTGTTCAGATCCATGCTGCCAGCTGGGTTCTGTACGGCATTTATTGTGTGAAACTGACCTTTAATTTAAATGAAATTCAGATGGAAAAGAGAAAAATCAGTTTTTCGTGTTTCTTAAATGTCGACTATGAAAGTTTGTCTCCGTTTGGCTTCTTGCTTTAACTCAACTTGATTTTGTGTTTTATTGCTTTATGGTTCTGCAGTAAATAATGATTTTCATGAGCAGTTTCTCTGCTTTCTGTATTGATTTATTAGTGAATTCATGGTGTTTTGTCACCATTTTAAACATAAATTTATGTTGTTCAATAAACTCAAGTTTTATTCCACTAACTGTCTTCATATAAGCATAAACTGCGACTGGAAATGACATCAAATTAACCAGTAGATGCTAAAGCATTAGCATCAAAGCGCAGCATGTTTTAGCCTACATTTATTTTGTTATGTCATGATTTTATTTTGCAATATTGTAGAAAAATTACATTTAAAACACGAAGCCACTGGGAATAGAGTGACGTAACTTTCGTTTGCATTTTGTTATGAGATGGTAAAGAAAAATAATATGTAATGAATTATTTTTCTATAATATATAATACATTGGGATTTTGGTAAAAGAAGTCAGACAGGTTAGTGACCGAAATATTGAAAATATTTTTTTCCATCAATATCAAGAAATTATCAACTTAAAACAAGCTATAATTTCTTGGTTTGTCAAGTGTTCTAAGATTTTGTGAAAAATTCTGAACTTGTTTACTATTTCTGTTTTTGTTGGGAATTGTTGGCAGGCTGAGTCCTCCGTACTGTGAAATAGTTAGTAGAAAAGGAGCTAATTTAGTGGCGGTAAACCTGAAGGGCTGTGAAGCGACAGGGGGATTCCCCGGCTCTCAGACTCTGAGCGTCTTTAAAGTTGATGGCAGGAAAGTCCAGATGATGATTTTACTGTTTGATCTGCTGAAGACCAACAGGATGAGTCTGGTGGAAACAGAACCGTGGGGCCGTGACTCACACTTTTAATCTCCATTAACATCTCAGTGCATCAGGCTGCGATCAGAATCAGATGTTGGCTTTAAGGTGATTTAATCCGCCGTCAGGAACGTCTCCACTGCTGATGCTTTCGCCCAAAGATTCGCTACGTAAATTTGCTGCTTGTTGGGTTTGAACCAGGATCAGAGAAGAGCTGGACTGAGTTAAAACCTCTCGGACGGATGATAAAAGGACATCTGGAAGTCTCTTTGTGTCTGTCTTGTCTATTTTTAGACAAACAGACGAATATTCTCTCTGAAACGCATTTAAAACCAAAGGAAACCCGTTAATTTGAAATGAAATTCAGCTGCGGTTCAGCTATGGAGTCAGGGATTTGACTCCATAAAAACCTTTCTTAGTATGAAAACATCCGGTGATGTAACGCTGGCGTAATGGCTGCGCAGCAGGAGCGGGGTCAGAGGTTAAGATCCTCACAAACCCAGGATGACGGAGACGAAGGATTAAGTGTGGTTTTATGTGGCTGTGCTGCTGATTTTACTGGAAAGTCATAAAAATGAAAAATATCCAAAGGAAAAATTATTTTAAATGTTTTTCAGGCTCTGAAGTTTTAATTCTGCTTCACAAAATATCGACTCCTCATTCAGTGGCGACTAAAAGGTCGAAGCAGCAGGAAATGTGAAGCTTAAAGCTACTGAAGAGGAAACGTACGGAGCACTGGTCCTGCCAAATTTGTAAAAAGTACAGAAATAAATAAATGTCTTGTCAAAGTAATTAATGGGACAAATAATAACTTATTTGGTTATCAAATGTGACCAAAAGTTTATTTTTCATTTTCATTTTCACCACAATATCTCTTATTTTTTATTTTATTTCCAATTTTATTGTTTTATTGGTTTGATTTAAACTGCAGAAGTATTCACTCCCTTTAAACAGTTTGCTCACAGTCACACACTTCACCACACACCGAACACACCATGAAACATGGTGGCGGCAGCATCATACTGTGGGGAAGCAGGTCTGATTTGATCCAAAGATCTACATCCAGGAGAATCCTGGAAGAAAACCTCAGGCTGGTCACCTTCCAGCAGGAAAACAAGGCCAAATGTACAGCCAGAGATTCTATCAGATGGCCTAGTCAAAGTCCAGATCAAATCCAAATGGGAGGCTGTGTGTAAGACTTGAACACTGATGTTCCGACATCTCTGCACAGTATATTGCAAATATATCATCAATATCCATATCCCAGTAACTGTTGCTAACATATTCCAATCATTGAAAGCTAACATTTTTCATGCTAATGTGACATTTAGCTAATTGGTCAGAATGTCAGTGTAGCATATGCTCACACTGGACACTAATAGCATTCCCTAAGGGGTTAAAGGTCACACTGACGGAAACACAGATGAGGAAGAGAGAAAAGAAGAAAGACAGATTTCACAACTGATATTGCAACATCAGCAACATTTACCAGAAATATCTGGATATTTCCTGTTCAGACGATCTTCATCTCGTCTGATGGAGTTTGATCTGTTTTAAGACTTTAAACGTCGTTTTCTGGACGCTCACAGCCGACAGACAGTGTGCTGACTCAGGGAGCTGAAAATAGGAGCACACCACACTTTTCAGATTCATTTTGGGGGGAAATGTTGGAATCCTTTTATGACGCGGCGGCTGTTTGTGTTGGTTTATCAGCCTGAAATCCAGATGAAGAAACCTGAAGTTTGTGGTTTAATGTGGAAACTTTAAAACAGATTATCTCAACGTTTCATTCACCTGATGAACTAACGGATCTAATTTTCTCTAGTTTCTGATTTTCTGCCGTTCAGGTTGACCTCTGACCTGGAGCGGCAGGTCACAGGTCGCCCTCCGTCGGCCATCTTAGCGTTGGGATCCAGGCTCGCCGCGCCGCCCGCCCACCCGTCTGCTCCGAGCTTCAAACATTAACATGCAGCGGCGGCCATCTTAGCTTTTTGGCACCGGGTTCTTCTGGTGCCAGCTGGTGCGTTGCCTTGGCAGCGGAGCCCGGCGACACGGCTGCAGCGCTCCCAAACTTCCGGGAGGAATCAGTGGCGGCCATCTTAGAGGAGGAGGCGTCTGGTTTATTTACCGCTGCTGTTCTCGCCCTGGCAGAGCAGGCGTCTGATTGGCTGAGCGCCACGCAGCGGGCGATGCGATTGGCTGTCAGGCAGGACGGACTGGCTGTGGTCAGATACTTTTGTTTGTTTTGAATTTGCTGTAAAACTGAAAATATATATTTTCTTTGTTCGTTGAGGTTAGTTTCCTCCTAAATGGATCTAATAGAGTAAATTCCATCCAAAGTGTCGTTTTGCATGAAAAACATACAAACCAACTAAAGTTTCTTCAACATTTGACTAAATTCCTGTTGTTCATATGAAATCATTTGTTGCTTCAAGGTGTTTTAATTCATTTAGTTTATTTAAAGTGAGACTTCAGTCCTTGACGGTCAGAATCAGGAAACTGGATGGAAGGAGGAGCATGGAATTGTGGGTAAAATCTCTGGATTTGTTTATTTTTACGCTGGAAGTGAAATCAGATTTTTTACTTTGCTGTAAAGACGATGGATAGATGAACCATGAACCCATCAACTGGAAACCAGTTTAAATGGGCTGCCTGGGAGACGGCAGGTGTGTGTGTGTGTGTGTGTGTGTGTGTGTGTGTGTGTGTGTGTGTGTGTGTGTGTGTGTGTGTGTGTGTGTGTGGACTTGTTAATTACTTCATCATTGATTATTTATAAAACAACTTAATGAGCTGTCAGGCGGCCAAATGGCTGCAGACCAACAACCAGGAGGAAGAGGAGGAGGAAGAGGAGGAGGAAGAGGAGGCGTCTTTTTTGTCATCCGTCACTCCTCCCTTTGAGCCTTTCATCCTTCTCTAATCCCTCCTTCCTTTCTCCTTCCTTCCTTCCTTCTCTCCATGCTTCCTTCCTTCTTTCCTCCTTTCATCCCTCCTACTTTCCTTCCTTCCTTCTCTCTTTCCCTCCGTCCTTCCTCCTTGCTGTTTCATCCTTTAAACCAGCTGAAGTCTCTCTCTCTCCGTCCATCCATCGGTCGGTCGAGGCCGTCCTCTCGCGAACGACGGCTGGCAGTCGGCAGCATGTGGCAGTAATTAAATCAAAGGAAGCCGCTGAAAGAGAGACGGCGGGGGAGAAAGAGAAGAAGACGGAGGAAAAAAAGCGTTTGCTTGTCGGCTTCGCCAGGAAAAAAAACTTGGCAGTTAAAAGAAAAACGGGCGGCTAATAAAAACGATCGTGGAGGAGACTCGTAAAGAGCCGTCACCTGTGGAGAAGTGTTTTTGTTCTCCGGCCTGGAAAACCTGCGCGCTCACACACACACACACACGCACACACACACACGCACGCACACACACACACGCTCAGACACACACACACACACACGCTCTCTGTCAATCTGAGTGTGTGTGCCGAGCCGCTGCTGCTGTGATCAGCTCTAGAAACACGCAGTGAAGGTTTGTAGTTCCTAAAGAGCAGCAGTGGTTCCAGAGGCGACAACTTCCTGTTGGGAAACTTTTCTATCTGCTCTGGTTTCAGCTAATGGAGCCGATTCCACGTTTCTACAGGTTACAGGACGTCTGTATGACGTCCGCATGTCCTCACAGAGTTTTACATTTATGGAAATATGCATTTCCATAAATACAGGAATAATTTATATGTTGCATATAATCCTTTAATATAAAACTTGAGTTGAGTTGCTTTCAGGCTACCGCTAACTGGCTACTGCTATGTGTTTACTAGTCGTGTCCAGGTCCAGGTCCAGGTCCTGGTCCAGGTCCAGGTCCTGGTTCAGGTCCTGGTCCTGGTCCTGGTCCAGGTCCAGGTCCAGCTGCAGCTGCCTTGGGCTCTAATGTTTTTCCAGTCGGCCTGATATCCTTTTGTCTTCGCTACAGGACATCTTGTGTTGCCAAACTGTACGATGCGAGGAACGCAGTGCACAGAGCTAACAGGCAAGCAGGCTAACAGGCTAACAGGCAAGCAGCGTAACAGGCTAGCAGGCTAACAGGCTAGCTCTGGCTTTATTCTAACACAGAAAACAGGATCAGAGAAAGCAGAAAGGAGGAGAGGAAGGATGGAAAGTTTACAGAAGACAAGAACAAAAACTAAAAATCTGTTTCTTCACCTGCAGAAAGAGAAAAACATCAGAGCAACGACAGAATTAATACAAGAAGCACTGAGTGGAAACTTTCAGACTACCAAAGGAGCCGGTCTGTACCGCGGTTCTGCTGGGTTCAGTCGGGTTCTGCCGGGTTTAGTCAGGTTCTGCCGGGTTCTGCTGGGTTCAGTCTGGTTCTGCCAGGTTCTACTGGATTCTGCCAGGTTCTACTGGGTTCTGCCAGGTTCTGCTGGGTTCTACTGGGCCTTTTCTCCTCGGTCCTCTGGATGTTTCCGCCATGAAGCCTCATTTTGTTCCCATCCTGGGATCCAGCTGCCCGTTTCCTGCTGCACAGAAATGAAAGCTTCTGCTTTATGAAACTTTAGATCTGAAAGCAAATGGACTCGATGATGAACTCACACCCTGATATGTTGGAGCCACAAATGTTTTAGAAAATGTGGGATTTTCAGAATGTTGTTTATTGTAGAGTAGTAGGAAAATGAAGTCGCAGTCGATGGGACCAGCTTTTAATCCAGTTACTAATTTAGCGTGCTAACCCGCTAAGTTAGTAACTTAGACGCGATGGAGCAGCTCTGGACTGCTCCATCATCTGAACTGAAACCTCCAACTCATGCCACAGATTCTCAGCTGGGCTTTAACTAGGCCACATTTTCCGGTGGACGGGTCCAACGTTCACAGAACAGTGCAGCAGTTCAGAGGGAGGAGTCGTCATAATCAGAAGGTTGTTGGTTAGATTCCAGCCTCTTTCTGCCCATGTGCCCCTGAGCAATGCATCTAATAATAGTTAGACCAAGTGCTAAAGCATTTTATAAGTTCAGTCCATTTCTCCTAACGTCTCCTTTCTGCTGGGTTCAGAGCTTTCCCCAGCATGATGCTGCCACCACCATGTTTCTCTGGCTCTCAGGCCTTCACACAGTGGAAATCAAACAGTCTGATATTTGCTGATCCGGTGACCTTTGGAGGCAGCTGGCTGACCTGGATTTCATTCACTTTAAGGAGGCTGAATGCTCCTGAGACAAACGGTAGCTGAAATCACAACGGATGCAGTTTACATGCAGAATTAAAACTTTAGGGCTGAAAGCTGTGCAGCGGTTCTCAGCGCTAACAGATATAGCGCTTCTGAAGACACACACAATCCTCCAGCTAATTCAGAGCAATTAGTGGTCAATTAAAGAGCTGTGACCTCACTGGCTGCGTGACGCTTTGATCTGGTGGCTCCTGGCAGGACCAGACGCCATCTTGAATCCATTTACAGGCCGCAGTGTAAACACGACACACAAACGGACGCTCTGCTGCTGCTTCTTCTGCTTCTTCTGCTGCTTCTTCTGCTGCTTTTATGTCTCTCTGCTTCTGGACTTTCCTTTTTCTGCTTTGTTTTTGCTCCTTCTTTAATCCAGTCCTTGTTATTATTTTTGACATCTGGTGAAACTTCTTCAACATTTGCTCTCATTTAGCTCATTAGTTTTTATTCTCAGTTATTTGGGCTCATTGTTTCCCTCGTTTCATGGCTGAAAGGGAATTGTACAAATTCTGGTTGCTTGGTGGCCTTTGAGCTATTGTTCCGACTGTTGTGTCCATAATGGGAACGTTTTGTCTCCAACTTTGAGATGAAATCTATTTACACTGTGCTGGGAGGAAAAGTGGTTTTATGACTCCTGCTAATTTAGAGCTATTTTCATTGGATGAGATGTCCTCATATCTCATGAATCTTATGCTAACTGGTTTAAACTAATCAAGCTTGCTGAATGTTTTAGCTGTTTATTCATATAAAAATACTGAACAACTGAGATAAATGAACAGATTCTGATTTTTTTTGCTGATACAGAATTGAGCGGCTTCGTTTATTCAATCGTTATCACCAGCGATGCACCAATGACATGTAGGGTTTAGGGTCAGGGTTAGGGTCAGGGGTCAGGGTTAGGGTCAGGGTTCAGGGTTAGGGTCAGGGTTTGACCCACATCAATATCAATATTGCAGTTTGGATGATAAGTGATATTTATTGATATTATATATGTCTTCTTACGTTTTCTACATCCTGAAAAAACAACATGCAATATTTGGTGACATGTCATGATTTGATTGTTGTGATGGTCAGAAACTGGGGAGAAACTGGGAGAAGGATGAAAAAAGGAGAATGTAGGTCAGTAACAGCTGATGTTGTCACAACGGTTCATCACAGTTTCATAAAACATGTCTGGTGTTAAAACCTTATCATTTCTACGCTTTATTTATATGTGTGACAGAATCATCAGTTCGATGTTCTGTTTCATTTCCGTCTGAGGCGCTCAGTTAATCTACGCCTCCACTGGGTTTTATTCAACCAGTTCCCACAAAGTTTTACATCTGAACACATTTTACATTTTATTCTGGACACTTTCTATGACAACCAGCAACGTTTCAGGCAGATTATGTTTGATTATTTGTTCAATCTGTATCACCGAAACAGAAACATGACCGTTCGTTAAGTGGAGCTGCTGTAGGAGCAGAGGAGGCTGTTTCTGGAGAGAATAGATGGAGCGTCTGCTGCTGCCTGAACACACCGTCAGTCTCATCATCCACTGACATGATACCAATGTGACGTGTGTCCAGGTTATCAATGCAGATTATTACGTTTTTAAAGTATTTTCTTCAGCTTGTGACAGAACGCTGCATCCTTGGTGCATAAATCAGCGTTATGACAGATCCTTCCTCCCAGCGGCTGTTAGCTTAGTAACTGTAACTCCTCACAACAAATCAAAACGTGACAGCCACATTCTGAGAAATGTTTGCTGTTTGTTTGGTTGCATTTACCCAGAATGCCCTGCTATAGTCCACTTCCTGCTTTGGAGCAGTCTCTGAGCCAGGCTGTAGGACCAGAGTTTGCTTCTTTCGATCCGATTCCCAGCGAACCGGACCGTGGGGCCTCTGGTTCTGAACACTCAGCGTTTTCTCTGTCGTTGCTTTAAGGTGAAAACAACCAGGATACTTTTCATCGGTTCTGTTCAAGTGGAACGTTTTGCTCCACCAGAGTCCAGTTTCTCACCGACTCGTGTCACACTTTCTGTGTGTCTTTGTCCGGACCCCCGGTGTTTTCTGTCTGAGTGACTCGACCCCCCCTCCAGTCACAGGTGCACCGCTCTCGAACACACACACACACACACACACACACACACACACACACACACACACACACACACACACACACACACACGCTGAGTCCACTTGTCTTCACATAGGGGGCTCTAATCAAGCCTCAGGAAGCCGGAGCTCCACAGGGAGCTGTGTGTGTGTGTGTGTGTGTGTGTGTGTGTGGTGTGTGTGTGGTGTGTGTGTGTGGTGTGTGTGTGTGTGTGTGTGTGTGTGTGTGTGTGTGTGTGTGTGTGTCGCAAAGTGAGCTGAGGAATGCGTCGGTCCATGAAACTCTGTGAGTGTGTGAAGGCGCTGCTGCATGTTTTCAATTACACCCAAGTATTTTTGCAGATGTGAGCATTTGCTCTCTTTGTGCCCCGTTTCTCTCCGTCTGTCTGGTTATTGGATGTTTTTCCTCTCTCTCCTCTATCTGCTTATTTTTTGTGAATCTTTAAAGTTGAATTTTGAACACTCTCCGCTTGATGCAGTGGCGGTTCCAGTTTTTTCTGGGCCTCGTTTTCAAACCTTTGCTCTTGTAGCAAAGTAGGTCAGTTTTCTAAAACACATGGAGGCTTTAAACAGATCCACAGGCAAACTAAAGAAAATGAAATGTTTGTCTTTCATTTGGTTGTAAGGCTACGCTAACGCAGCAGGCTACGTCAACCCAAATCCTTTTTTTAACTGAATTTGACTTTTTTACCAACTACAATGTGACTCAAATCTCTTTTTTTTGCCAAAAAGGACAGAAATCCAACTTTTATTCCAGATGCGACCAAATTTAACAAATGCAAAAACTTATCAAATTAGACTTTTTACAAGTTCAAACCCAAATTGATTATTATTATTATTATTATTATTATTATTATTATTATTATTTATATTATATTATTATTATTATTATTTGCCATATTAAACTTCTTTTCCAAAAAGGATTCAAATCCAACTTTCATACCAAATTCGACCAAAACCCGAATAACGGCCCTAATCCAACTATTTTTAATGAAATTAGATCCAAATCAGATTTTTCCTGATGTTTTGGTTTCAGTACACAAATTTAAACTTCAAATAAATACAATTTAGATGAATTTTTCAAACTGAAATGCTTTAAGTGGAGAAGATTCTGTTTCTACCTTCATCTTGTAGCTTCTGTAGTGAAACTGGCGGCTGGTCCGGTTTTAGTTTTCACCTCATGGAAGATACTGACAGACTGTAGAGGCTGTTTCTCCCAGCTGACCGGCAGTGTGCAGCAGCAGATGGAGGCTGTTTCTCCCAGCGACCGGCAGTGTGCAGCAGCAGATGGAGGCTGTTTCTCCCAGCTGACCGCAAGTGTGTGCAGCAGCAGATGCAGTGGAGAAAACACTGGTCAGTTTTCTCAGGAATCCTATAGAAATGAAAATCCTGGATCATTTAGTCTGAAACTTCAAGCCTTCAATCCCAGCAGTTTGAATGAATGTCAGTTAAAATGTCCTTCAAGCTGGAAGGATGGATTCGTTTCCTGCTTTCACTCTTGAGCATCTGTCAGTGAAAACATCTCGAAGTCAAAACGCTAACAGCAGAGGTCATCTTTCATTTAGCGCTGCTGCTAGCTTTGAAAGCAGTTTAGCTCACTTAGCTTCCCCAAGTTAATGAAGTTAAAGCAGCCAAGTAAAGTGCTAATTTACTTGGTTGTTATATAAGCTTCAGTTGAGTAAAATTCACATCTGTGTTGAAGTTTTGGTTATACTAGAGCTAGTTAACAAAATACTTGAGTGGTTCTCCTGCTCTTGACTGAAGTGTTTACACAGCACTTCATTTCCTCTCTATTTTTTCCCAATAACTAAACTAGAAACATGTGGAGCAAAACAAATCTGTAGAGAAGCAGATATAGAGGAGATCATGTGAGTTATGAGGAAGCTAACACTTTAGCATTAGCTTATGCTAGCTACTGTGCTAGTGTCTTGCAAACAAAGTTTTTAAATTAGCGGTGCACATCATTATTTTTTTTTTCATATTTAGCCTTATAGAAGGAATAATTATTTGATGTTATTTTTACATTTTCATTGTTTTATTAAAATAAAAGCTGTAAGATTTTTTTAATTGTATGATAATTGATACATCAGGCATTTAAGGTAATTTATTATTTCTGCTTCCTTATCTGCACTATGGTCTCTGGCAGATTTATTAAATTATTACGTTTATTATTCAGGTTGTTGCTGGAAATCGTCTATCAAAATGACATAATAATAATAATAATAATAATAATAAAATAATAATAATAAAATATAATAATAATAATAATGTAAAACTGCAGGAAGAGTTTACATGGTGCAAATGAAAGTTTAACAAACGACCCAACGACTGATGTGTTTAGTTTTTAATAAATCCAATCAAATTATCTGTAATTTCAAAGATCATTTTTCTGTGCTGTTTTTTTTTGCCTCCATATTTCGTCATATGGACTCAATTAGGCTCAAAACTGCATCACATCTGGTTCACATTAGTGCAATTGCAGGTTGGTAGAATAAAGGCCTCTGCTTGGAGTGTGGGTGGGATTTCCTTCCGCTTACACACACACACACACACACACACACACACACACACACACACACACAGACACACACACACACACACACACACACACACACTGACACACACACGCACCTCCATGTGTTTTGAATCAGGAACATAATTAACCTTCAGAGGATTCAGAGGCCGTGGCTCGGCTCTCCGCTATAAAAATCCATCTAAAAAGCAGAACCCGTCCTGCGCCCCTCCAGCGCCGAACCGGAGAGGTTTGGATCGTCTGCGGCCCGTTTGATTCGTTTTCCCACGTCGGTTTCTGGACGGAGACGGGAAAAAGCTCAGAGAGCCACGATAATAAGCAACATCCAAGATGTCGCAGGGTTTTGGCAGGATTCAGCGCTCCGTACGAAACGTTTCCTGTTCCTGAAAACGCCAAGAGCCGATCTCCTCACTGTCTTTCCTCCGGCTTGTTTAATTCCCCACAAAGTGACGTATTTATTTATATATTTAAAATCTGAGGCAATTTTTCCAGAACCAGAAGAATCTGTTAAAAATTAAAGAAGTTTTTCTGATTTTTACCGTTCGTCGTCTTGTGTTCCTGAATTTCTCTCCATTTGTATCTTTGTCAACATATTTTTATGCATCTTTTTTTTTCACAGAAATAAAACAAAATAAATTTTTCAGTGTTTGGTTTATCAATTTGGTCATCGGCGTTGTTCAAAATGCAGCGTTGGGTTTCATCATTTTAATATTCTGTTGTTAATATCTGTGGATCTATTCAGTCTATTTCTATGCTTTGTGCTCTGAGCGACGTTGAGCTTTATTATTATTATTATTCAGAATAATTGCATTTTCTGAAGCTTTTCAACTTTTGTTGCAGTTTATTTGACACGTTTGACCGACAGTCAATGTGTTTCATTCAGTTTGATTTATTTTAAATTGGCTGTTTTGTTTTTTTCTATCTGCTCTGACGGAACAAATTAAAAGTTTTTTCCTGTTTGACCAAAGTTTTTGAAGCTGCTGGTGAATTTAAATGAGCTGCTGGTGCAGAGTTATCAGAAATAATTCATAATTTAATAGATTTCTGTCTGGGCTTAGAAATAAAAACGTTAAATTCTCTCCAGCTGTTTTTCTGCATCGGATCATATTGGCCCACTCTGAAGGTATCGGTATCGGTGCTGGAAGGGAAAAAGTGGATCGGTTCATTCTGAGGTTTTGTCTTTATCATCAGAGGGAATCGTTTGCTGCTTTGTTTTCCCAAAATATGTTTGTGATTTATTTTTGAGAAGTAAAACCAAATTTTTGTTTGGACCCGTCTGTTGGGCTTTGTTTCCGTTTCCTCCTTTTCTCCCAGAATCCTTTGCTGGATCAGAGCAATGAACGACCTTCAGGGTCCCTAAACAACCTTGAACAGTTTGAAAATGTACAGGATGAATTTCAGTTTCAGGCAGAAATAGAGAAATAACAATAATAAAAATAAATCTGATCTATTTGATCGAGCTGCACTGCTGGTCAGCTGGCTGAAAATGCTTCTGCGTTTTCCCTTTCAGGAAGCTGCAGTAAAATGTTTCACAATAAGAGCAGTTCCTATCAATGTGTTTCAGTTGTTTGGCTGTTTTGGTCAGAATCTGCATTTTAAACTGTAACCTGTATTTTATTAGTAAATGTTGGAGATCATACGAGGCTTTTCTTCTCGTTTTCGCTCCTTTTTTCCGCTGAGAGGTTGAACAGATTCGCCTCACATTCGGAGACAAGAACTGGCAGAAAAGCATCAAAAGCTGCATAACGACTAAAAGCCTCCAGTTTTTTTACATCTTTTGTTTTGTTTACCGTCTTTTTAGCTCCGTCTGAAACGTTCCGGTCTGAAACGTTCCGGTCTGAAACGCTCCGGTCTGAAACGTTCCGGTCTGAAGCGTTCCGGTCTGAAACGTTCCGGTCTGAAACGTTCCGGTCTGAAGCGTTCCGGTCTGAAACGTTCCGGTCTGAAACGTTCCGGTCTGAAACGTTCCGGTCTGAAGCGTTCCGGTCTGAAGCGTTCCGGTCTGAAACGCTCCGGTCTGAAGCGTTCCGGTCTGAAGCGTTCCGGTCTGAAACGTTCCGGTCTGAAAAGTTCCGGTCTGAAGCGTTCCGGTCTGAAACGTTCCGGTCTGAAGCGTTCCGGTCTGAAACGTTCCGGTCTGAAGCGTTCCGGTCTGAAACGTTCCGGTCTCAAGCGTTCCGGTCTCAAGCGTTCCGGTCTGAAACGTTCCGGTCTGAAACGTTCCGGTCTGAAGCGTTCCGGTCTGAAGCGTTCCGGTCTGAAGCGTTCCGGTCTGAAGCGTTCCGGTCTGAAACGTTCCGGTCTGAAACGTTCCGGTCTGAAACGCTCCGGTCTGAAACGTTCCGGTCTGAAGCGTTCCGGTCTGAAACGCTCCGGTCTGAAGCGTTCCGGTCTGAAACGTTCCGGTCTGAAAAGTTCCGGTCTGAAGCGTTCCGGTCTGAAACGCTCCGGTCTCAAACTTTCCGGTCTGAAACGCTCCGGTCTGAAACGCTCCGGTCTGAAGCGTTCCGGTCTGAAGCGTTCCGGTCTGAAACGTTCCGGTCTGAAACGTTCCGGTCTGAAACGCTCCGGTCTGAAACGCTCCGGTCTGAAACGTTCCGGTCTGAAGCGTTCCGGTCTGAAACGCTCCGGTCTGAAACGCTCCGGTCTGAAGCGTTCCGGTCTGAGACGTTCCGGTCTGAAACGTTCCGGTCTGAAGCGTTCCGGTCTGAAACGCTCCGGTCTGAAACGCTCCGGTCTGAAACGTTCCGGTCTGAGACGTTCCGGTCTGAAACGTTCCGGTCTGAAACGTTCCGGTCTGATACGTTCCGGTCTGAAACGTTCCGTTCTGAAACGTTCCGGTCTGAAACGTTCCGGTCTGAAACGCTCCGGTCTCAAACGTTCCGGTCTGAAGCGTTCCGGTCTGAAGCGTTCCGGTCTGAAACGCTCCGGTCTCAAACGTTCCGGTCTGAAACGTTCCGGTCTGAGACGTTCCGGTCTGAAACGTTCCGGTCTGAAACGTTCCGGTCTGAAACGTTCCGTTCTGAAACGTTCCGTTCTGAAGCGTTCCGGTCTGAAACGTTCCGGTCTGAAACGTTCCGGTCTGAGACGTTCCGGTCTGAAACGTTCCGTTCTGAAACGTTCCGTTCTGAAGCGTTCCGGTCTGAAAGTCTGAAACGTTCCGGTCTGAAACGTTCCGGTCTGAAACGTTCCGGTCTGAGACGTTCCGGTCTGAAACGTTCCGGTCTGAAACGTTCCGGTCTGAAACGTTCCGTTCTGAAGCGTTCCGGTCTGAGACGTTCTGGTCTGAAGCGTTCCGGTCTGAAGCGTTCCGGTCTGAGTCGTTCCGGTCTGAGACGTTCCGGTCTGAAACGTTCCGTTCTGAAGCGTTCCGGTCTGAGACGTTCTGGTCTGAAACGCTCCGGTCTGAAGCGTTCCGGTCTGAGTCGTTCCGGTCTGAGACGTTCCGGTCTGAAACGTTCCGGTCTGAAGCGTTCCGGTCTGAAACGTTCCGGTCTGAAACGTTCCGGTCTGAGACGTTCCGGTCTGAAACGTTCCGTTCTGAAACGTTCCGTTCTGAAGCGTTCCGGTCTGAAAGTCTGAAACGTTCCGGTCTGAAACGTTCCGGTCTGAAACGTTCCGGTCTGAGACGTTCCGGTCTGAAACGTTCCGGTCTGAAACGTTCCGTTCTGAAGCGTTCCGGTCTGAGACGTTCTGGTCTGAAGCGTTCCGGTCTGAAGCGTTCCGGTCTGAAACGCTCCGGTCTGAAGCGTTCCGGTCTGAGTCGTTCCGGTCTGAGACGTTCCGGTCTGAAACGTTCCGGTCTGAAGCGTTCCGGTCTGAAACGCTCCGGTCTGAAACGTTCCGGTCTGAAACGCTCCGGTCTGAAGTGTTCCGGTCTGAAGCGTTCCGGTCTGAAGAGTTCCGGTCTGAGACGTTCCGGTCTGAAACGCTCCGGTCTGAAACGTTCCGATCTGAAACGCTCCGGTCTGAAACGCTCCGGTCTGAAACGTTCCGGTCTGAAGCGTTCCGGTCTGAAGCGTTCCGGTCTGAGACGTTCCGGTCTGAAACGCTCCGGTCTGAGACGTTCCGGTCTGAAACGTTCCGATCTGAAACGTTCCGGTCTGAAGCGTTCCGGTCTGAAACGCTCCGGTCTGAGACGTTCCGGTCTGAAGCGTTCCGGTCTGAGACGTTCCGATCTGAAACGTTCCGGTCTGAAGAGTTCCGGTCTGAAGAGTTCCGGTCTCAAGCGTTCCGGTCTGAAGCGTTCCGGTCTGAAACGCTCCGGTCTGAAGCGTTCCGGTCTGAAACGTTCCGGTCTGAAGAGTTCCGGTCTGAAACGCTCCGGTCTGAAACGCTCCGGTCTGAAACGTTCCGGTCTGAAGCGTTCCGGTCTGAAACGTTCCGGTCTGAAACGTTCCGGTCTTGGCCATACTTCCCCGCCGCGGCGCTAACGCGGCGAGCTAACACCAGGTTGATGTTTCCATGGCGCTGCAGAGCATCGCCATCAGGAACCAGTTTGAGCTGGAATGCTGCTGAACTTCTCGGCCCGGGGCGACGCAGAGCCAGGCTTTGATGAAGACGCCGATGCTTCGTCTCCTGTGAAGATTCCCAGATCCGTCACGCATCCCTCCTGTCGGGCAGAACCGGTTCTGGTTCAGAAACTGGGCCTAATCTGGGCTGGATCTGCATTTTATGAAGGCAAACATGAGAAACGAGGCCGAACTACAGCTGAAACTATTCATCGGTTTAATCATTATTAATCGATCATTTCAATAATTGTCAGCTTATTTAGTAATTGATTAATCACTGAGTGTCTCTAAAAGCAATTTTCTGAAAAATACAACATATCCACAGTAAAACTTAAGCCAAAACTCACAATATATAGATATGTTTTACATTTAATTTAAAAACATCCTGAAGCCTCAGTCAGGGTAAAGGTCAGGGTCAGACTTTAGGCAGTAACATTTTTATTTTCTTATTTTAAAATGTATTAATTGAATTATTGTTTATTCATTCCACCTTTAATGAATAAATGCTAATTTATTGCCAGTTGGTCAGAACAAGTTTGTATATAATTCCTGGTCTTAAAAAGTCTTAAATTGGAGTTAAACCTGCAGGAGTTAATAAAGCTGTTATAAGCTCTAATCAATACCATCTTTAAATCGTTTCTTTATATCAATATTCAGCTCTAACCTGTTTTTAAGGCTAGAATCAGTTTATTGTTGCGTTTATCAGCATCGATAAAATAAAATGGATGAAACTTTCTCTGCTCTGATTGGCTGCTGCTGAGAGACAGGAAGTCAGGTTGTTATTGTGTCTCCCTGCATTCCTTCAGCTCTAACACACTCTGCACCTGTTCATGTCTGTCTGCAGCACACACACAGAGACACACACACACACACAGAGACACACACACACACAGAGACACACACACAGAGACACACACACACAGAGACACACACACACAGAGACACACACACAGAGACACACACACAGAGACACACACACAGAGACAGAGACACACACACAGAGACACACACACACAGAGACACACACACACAGAGACACACACACACACAGAGACACACACACACAGAGACACACACACACAGAGACACACACACACAGACACACACACAGAGACAGAGACACACACACACAGAGACACACACACACAGAGACACACACACACACAGAGACACACACACACAGAGACACACACACACAGAGACACACACACACAGACACACACACACACAGCCTTTCCTCACCAGGCTGACAACACATTCAGTGGGAAAATATGTCTGCAACGCATGAGAGCGGCTCTAAATGTTTTGGGCGGGATCGGGCCTCGGCCCTGTGTGTGTGTGGCGGGTTCGGGTCGGGGAATGTGGTTTTATGATCAGAGTCGGGTTCTCAGAGGAAGTCAGAGTTCATCCCTGATGAAATCTGCAGACGCTGAGTGGAATCAGAGGATTTGCTGCAAGGTGCATTTCAGGAAGGAAGTGGCGACTCGCAGCTGCCGCGGCGGCGAGGGACCCGGTCCAACGGAGGTCTAGTCAAAGCCTCCGGTTGGACTGGACCTCCATCACGACATTTTTCTTCAGTAAATGGAAACTCATGCTGAGCAACGCTGACTGGGTCCATAATTCAGATTTATGTTCAAATATGGGGTCAGAACACAAATATAGTCAATAAGTAAGGTGGTGGCAGCGTCATGCTCTGGGCTGCATGACCAGCCGTGGTGCCACTGCAGCAGGAGCTTAAGAAATATAAACGATTTTAGGAATCTCTTTTTTTACATTTTAATTCATCAAAATGATAAATTATTTTTAATCAGTAATAATTAATGATCCTGATTCTGTTAATAACACTGATTATTATTGATTTTTTGTCTGAAAAGTTGCTGATCTTTAGACCTGATTGGTTTATTTGGTTTCTAATCAATAATTTGGTAATTGATTAATCGTTAGCAGATTTTACTATCTATTTATAAACCACTTATTGCAAAACTTAATCTGTAAATGACATTATGAAAGGCATGCTGTGTTGTTGGATTTTAGGTTCATTTTCTTGTTTGAAAAGTGAATTTAATTTATTTAATTTAATGTGTTTTCCTGGAGAGCCTGCAGGATGAACAGACTTTTGAATAATCCATATTTGTGGTTAAATTCAGCAGCGAACTGCCAGGCTGGCAGCATTGAGGTGAGAAAACGTTGGAGACGTTCGGACAGATAGCAGGACGGAAACATTTATTTTCTTCTTAAATCAAAGAAAAGGGCCATGAGGTTTGTGTTTGACCAAAATGACCCAAAAGGCTTTTTCTGTTTTCAATGCTTCCCTCGCTGACGGTGGGAAGTGTTTCTGGTTTCATCTCCACATGAACATCTGTCTCCCATTCATATGCAAATCCAAACGCAGCGTCTGATGTTTTCATGGAGACCGAAGGTGGATCTGCAGAGAGTTTTCTATTTTTCATCAGGAAGGAGGAGCGAGCAGCGTTCCTCCAGCAGCTGTTCCACAGTTTACGTCACGGAGCGCCAGGCGGCGTCACGGCTCGCCGCTCGCACGCTATGCACATGCTCAGAGCGGCGACCCCCTGCAGAGAGCGTGACCCCGCCTGAGACGCTTCGCTGTGTCTCTGCTTGCAGGAGTCCAGCGTTTAGAACCATGTGAAATCAGAAACAGTTGAATTTGGTGCAGCTATATTATCAATTTTTTGCATATTTCTCTGGTTTTTTTTTTCTAGACGTTTAAAGTCAGTTTTATCAGGTTAAGAACCACGTTACCTTCCTGAACCTGCAGACTGGAAGACAAAGCCTCACAGAAAACAAGATGCTGCTTTAAAGAACTTTAATGTCACTTACATTTAAATTTAGATAATAATTCATCAGAACTCACCAGTAAAACCAGGTTACTTTACACAACATAAATGTTACTTACAAGATGCTTTCCTGAACAAACTGTGGTTTTATACGTGTTACCTACTGGAGCTTAAATGTTGCTTTCTAGAACATTTATGTTACTTCCTGTAACCATAACGTTACTTCCTGTAACCATAACGTTACTTCCTGTAACCATAACATTACTTCCTGTAACCATAACATTACTTCCTGTAACCATAACGTTACTTCCTGTAACCTTTACTTTACTTCCTGTAAACATAACATTACTTCCTGTAACCATAACGTTACTTCCTGTAAACATAACGTTACTTCCTGTAACCATAACGTTACTTCCTGTAACCATAACATTACTTCCTGTAACCATAACGTTACTTCCTGTAACCATAACGTTACTTTCTGTAACCATAACGTTACTTCCTGTAACCATAACGTTACTTCCTGTAAACATAACATTACTTCCTGTAACCATAACGTTACTTCCTGTAAACATAACGTTACTTCCTGTAACCATAACGTTACTTCCTGTAAACATAACGTTACTTCCTGTAACCATAACGTTACTTCCTGTAACCATAACGTTACTTCCTGTAACCATAACGTTACTTCCTGTAAACATAACATTACTTCCTGTAACCATAACGTTACTTCCTGTAACCATAACGTTACTTCCTGTAAACATAACGTTACTTCCTGTAAACATAACGTTACTTCCTGTAACCATAACGTTACTTCCTGTAACCATAACGTTACTTCCTGTAACCATAACGTTACTTCCTGTAAACATAACGTTACTTCCTGTAACCATAACGTTACTTCCTGTAAACATAACGTTACTTCCTGTAAACATAACGTTACTTCCTGTAAACATAACGTTACTTCCTGTAACCATAACGTTACTTCCTGTAACCATAACGTTACTTCCTGTAACCATAACGTTACTTCCTGTAACCATAACGTTACTTCCTGTAACCATAACGTTACTTCCTGCTCTCTGTTCTTAAAGGTTGCTTACTGTGCATCCAGTCAAGTTCGTCTTCACCAAACTGACAGAATCATTTATTCTCCTGTTTTCCACCCAGATGTGTTCAGATTCTCTGGATTAAATCTGTCTTGATCTCTTTGCTTGTATTAAAAAGAAAAGACAAATCAAAGGGACAGTTTTGCATCTTTATTCTGTGTTCCGTTATGAGTAAAAGGTTTGAGGTATTTCTGATGTTTGTGTGAAACTGCTGCTGATTTCAGTTTGTTATTTTTGCAGGTTTACGCTCCGTCTGCCAGCACAGCCGACTACAACCGGGACTCACCTGGTTACCCGTCCTCCAAGCCTCCCAGCACCGGCTTCCCCAGCTCCTTCTTCATGCCAGGTGAGTCCAGCCCAACCTGCACACCTGAAAAAGATTCAACTGCACCGAAAGCTCGCCCTCGATTTACCCTGTTCTACAGTGTAAATATTTTTTGATGTGTTTGTAGCATGAGCTGCTTGGTTCAGAGTAACGTTTCCTGTTTGTCCGTCAGACGGCCACCACAGCGGCGACCCCTGGAGCAGCAGCAGCAGCATGAGCCAGCAGGGCTACCACAGCAGCATGCTGGGGGGCGGGAACTCGGCGCACGGCCCCGCCCAGAGCTCCTCCTACTGCGGGATCCACCCTCACGACCGACTGGTGAGCCGGGCCGCCGGCGGCGCCGTGGGGAGGCCGGGAGGCGCCGTTAACGTTTCCGTCTCTCCGCAGAGCTACCCGTCGCACTCCTCGTCCGCCGACATCAGCTCCAGCCTCCCGCCCATGTCCAGCTTCCACCGGGGCGGAGGCGGCGGGGGCGGAGCCAACCACTACAGCACCGCCTCCTGCACCGCCCCCACCAACGGCACAGACAGCGTCATGGGTGAGAAACCTGCTGCTTCCACATGCTGATATATGCCTGATGCTTTTATTTTGAAATCAGTGCTAAAGTGGAAGTTGAAACATCAGCGCCGACATCAGCAGGTTAGCAGAGACGAGTTTAAATTCGTAGCTTGAAATGATAAAAACTGAAACTGCTGCACTTCCTGGTTCTGTTGGCTGCAAAAAGTTCTGGATGAATTTGGGCCTAAAATTAAAACTTTGTATTATTTCATTCTTATTTTGATTTATTGGCAGTGAATTAATGACGTTACAGGAAGCTGTAGTCGGAGTTTGGGTCTGAACAGAACCAAACCGAGCCCATCAGAACCGGTCGGAACCAGTCAGAACCCATCAGAACCGTCCCTCCCTGTGTGTTTCATGCGGGTCGGTCAGACAGGAAGCTTTAACCCAGGAGCTTCGGCTGCTTCCTGTCTGCCGTCCTGGTTCGAGTGGAACCAGGACGGCAGTGGGCGTGTCCGTCGGCTGCTCCTGTGAGGTCACTTCCTGTCTGGCTGACCTCTGACCTCTGAGGTTAAATGGGAATAACAGTCCAGGGTTCTGGGGTCGTTCAAGACGCAGAGCAGCTGGAGGGGTCAGGAAAGGTCAAAGGTGAAATACGGCCCTGGGATAGAAACGTTCGGAAAGAAAATGATTCATCCAACCAACATCCAACCAAACATCCAACCAAACATCCAACCAAACATCCAACCAACATCCAACCAACATCCAACCAAACATCCAACCAACATCCAACCAACATCCAACCAAACATCCAACCAACATCCAACCAACATCCACCATTTATCATCCATCTTCTCTCTCGTCTTTCTAAATGTTCAGCATCTGAATAATTAAACATGTCGTCAAAACATGCTTATTTACCAGCATGCATTGCTTCTGTCTCCTGTGTGTGTGTGTGTGTGTGTGTGTGTGTGTGTGTGTGTGTGTGTGTGTGTGTTTGTGTGTGTGTGTGTGTGTGTGTGTGGTGTGTTTGTGTGTGTGTGTGTGTGTGTGTGTGTGTCTCACAGCTAACCGAGCACAGAGCGGCGCCGCCAGCAGCTCCCAAACCGGAGACGCCTTAGGAAAAGCTCTCGCCTCAGTGAGTACTGCGCCATTTCCCAGCGACTGTTGAGATGCTAACGAATGCTAATAGATGCTAGCGGATGCTAATAGGTGCTAGCAGGTGCTAATAGCTGCTAGCGGATGCTAACTGATGCATCTCTGTGCAGATACTCTCCAGATCACACCAACAACAGCTTCTCGTCCAATCCCTCCACCCCGGTCGGCTCGCCGCCGTCACTCACAGGTAAACGCGGGTCAGAACCCGGGATGAGTCAGAACCCGGTCTGGGTCAGAACCCGGTCTGAGTCAGAACCCGGAATGAGGAACCAACATGGCTGTACAAACACAAACTATTGCCAAGAAGTTCTGGTCCAGGTTCTGGTCCAGGTTCTGGTCCAGGTTCTGGTCCAGGTTCTGGTCCAGGTTCTGGTTCAGGTTCTGGTCCAGGTTCTGGTCCACACATGTCAGGAATCAGACAGAACTAAGTGACAAACAGGAAATAATCAATAATTCCTTAATATTGATAAAAAATCTTGTATTAGTTTGTTTTTTCTGGTTTTAGGAGTTTATTCTCTTATTATTGCAACTTTATTTTTATAACTTTATGACTTTTAGTTTTTCAGGTGTTTTGTAATATTCCGACTTTATTCTCATTAATAGTCGTAATATTTTAATCCTCTATTATTACTGCTTAATTATGAAGCATTTATTAGAAATGTATTATATTATTATGACTTTATTCTGGAAATATGGGTTTATTTTCATATAATTTCACGTTTTCTTTGATTTTTTTTCCTTTTTTTCTTTTAAAATGATTTGGTTGCACATTTTAAATCTAGTTTTACTCCCTATAAAATCAATATTTTAATGTCATTTTGTTTGTGGTTGAAGCTGGACGTTGATAAATGTATGAATTAATTCCCGTATTGATGTCGCGTCCTCTCCTCCTCTCTGCGGCGCCTCCTTACAGTGAAAAATGACTTTTTCTAATAATAATTGAGTCAAATTTGTCTCTAATTGTCGGCGCTCTGCTCACCGTTTGATATTCCTCCGCCTCGCCTTGTGACTGATCGCTTTAATTACAGCATCTCTTCCTCAAACCGTTCGCAGACCTGCCGGCTCCGCAAACACCAGCCCTCTCCCTCTTCCTCCTCCTCGTCATCATCATTATAGCTGACTAGGATATTGCCTGCGAAACCATAATTGGTGTTTATCATTGTGTCAGAGTTACTCCACTTTTAACAAATTAGAAATGAAGCCTATTAGAGCAAACTACATGCAAATTGATATCCAAGGCGAATGCCGTGAGGATGTTTTACACCGTTGGACTCGGAATAATTTAGCCGCCGTTTAATACATATATTTGTATTTGCACATGAATGTACCCAGGTGATTATGCATTAATTAGCATATGCAAATGAGCATGCAATATGAATAAAGGAGAGAAAAGACAATGAAAAGGAGAAACACGTGCTAATGAGGAGGAATCAGAGGAACAGGGTGGAGATGGCAGCACAACGTGGGAGCAGAGGGAGAAAATTAGACTTTATGAATATCAGCAACATTCTGGTTTTAACCCGGCGCCGGAGAATAAAGCTTTAAAGTTCACCTCACATTGAAGAGACAAAAAAACATTTTGGAGCAAAACAAGATCAGCACTGAAATGAATCCAGAAGCAACATGGACTGAAACGCCGCTCAGACAGGAGGAAGCCATCGGTTTTCAAATGCATCAGGCTAACAGTACGCTAACAAGAGCTAAGCTAGCACTTAGCAGCTAGCTGACTGATGCTACGATCAGACAGCAGGCGAGTTTTTATCCCCGGTAACAGATGCGCTTCGTTGCACTTCATCTGTGGAAACAAGTCAGATCAGAAGGTTTTCAAAGTGCCTGCAGGATGAAGGTCACAGCGTTTCACCGACGTTCCTGACGTTCCTCACACCGACGTTCCTCAGACCGACGTTCCTGACGTTCCTCACACTGACGTTCCTCACACCGACGTTCCTCACACCGACATTCCTCACACTGACGTTCCTGACGTTCCTCAGACCGACGTTCCTGACGTTCCTCACACTGACGTTCCTCACACCGACGTTCCTCACACCGACGTGAAAAACGCTCCATTGTCCTGCACCAGAATCCCACAAACATTTCCTGGAAAAAAACTTTTTCATATCAACATTAATGGAAAATTCTGATTTTCAAATATAAATTTTCTCGACTTTTCAGGCTGAAAAACAGAAAAAATATTTTTGTCTTTTTTCTAGAAAATTTCTGCAATTGATCTCAAAATTTTGATATTTTTGGAAGAAATTTTATTCTTTTTTTCCGTCTGTGATCCGAGCCGGCAGAACCAAAAGTGGCTTTACTCGGCTTTATTCACCCAAAGCGTCGCTTGGAGTGTTAGTGATGCGATGAGGACGGGTCGGCCGGGTCCGTTCTGTCCGGGTCCGTTCTGTCCGGGTCCGTTCTGTCCGGGTCAGTTCTGTCCCGGTGGGAGCGACGAGAAACGTTGGGCGCAACGAGAGCGTGGATCGGGTTTGGTTCCGCTCCAGGCGGAGCGTCTGCAGGTCGCAGCAGAGAAACGTTTTCAGGGACAAGAAGCGTCCCGTCAGGTCCGTCCTGATGATGTCATCCGGAACCATGTGATGATGTCATCTGGTACAAAGTGATGATGTCTTCCGGAACCATGTGATGATGTCATCAGGAACCATGTGATGATGTCATCCTGTCCGCTCTGTTGCAGCTGCCAGTTCAGCCGTCTGGTCGAGGAACGGAGGTCAGGGAGCGTCGTCGCCGAACTACGAGGCTCCGCTGCATTCGCTGGTAAGAAACCAACTGATAGTTTTCCTTTTGGTTCTTCTTCAGTTTTTATTCACAAGAACAATTTTACTTTTGTTTCAGAAAAATTAGAAGAAAGTTCTAAATTTTAAAATTCAAGTTTTGAAATTTTGAAATTAAAGATTCTTGAGAAAAAGTCAGAATTCTGCAGGGAAAAGTGGAAATTTTAAAATTAAACTCAAAATACTGGGAAAAAAGTCAAAATTCTGAAATGAAAGTTAGAATTTTGGAGAAAACCTTTTAGAAATTAAAGTCAAAGTTTTGAACTTAAAGTCAGGCTAATGGGGAAAAACTCAAAATTAGTAACATTTTTAATGTCAAAATTTAGTAAAAAGTTACAGGTTTAAAATTAAAGTGTAGTTTTTGTAAAGAGTCGGTTGTTTTAAGCAGCAGCGTCTCGTTGTGCTGCAGCAAAGCCGCGAGGACCGGCTGGAGCGCCTGGACGACGCCATCCACGTGCTGCGGAGCCACGCCGTGGGGCCGTCCACCGGCATGGCGAGCGCGCACGGCGACATGCACGGCCTCATCGGGGCCACGCACAACGGCGCCATGGGCGCGCTGGGCGGCGGCTACGGCACGGGGCTGCTGTCGACCAATCGGCACTCGCTAATGGTAGGAGCTGTGATGATGTCATCGCCGGTCAGGGACCACCTGCTGTGTGTCCATCTGTTTGTCTGTTCATCCGTTGTTTCTCATGTTGTCTCCATTAATAGTGAACTTTTCATTAGTTGTTTTTATCTGGACTATAAAACGCCGTGAATTCTGGGAATTTGAGTCAGAAAGGTGTGAAAATGAGTCTAAACTTTAATCTGAAACATTCTGTTCACATCAGTTCATCTCCCAGAGAACCTGCAGAAACAAACTTTATATTTAGCTGTTTCTGTCACATCATGCAGGGAAGCTTAACTTCATTTAGAGACGTGAAGAAAGACGCTGGAGGCTGAGAGGTTCAGCGGGGATGTTTTCCACATTCAGGCCCTAAAACAATAAACATGAAGAACCAAACAGCTGCGTGACATGAGGAGGAGACAGAGCCTGAAATACGGCGGCGCACTGGAAACAGATCCAGATGCACCGTCTACCTGACCCTCACCTGATCGGTTTATCCCAGAAACGGCAAAGATTCACGGAGAGGTTTCACCTCCAGTCGGGAATAATCCCCACATGTTGCTTTTATAGCCGTTTAAAATGGAAAATCACCAATAAAATTCTGTGATTAACTGATCATCATCATTTCCCGTGTTTCCATCAACGTGTCTTTCTTCTTTCTGTTTTGGGGCGCATTGTAAAAGGTTGATGGAAATGGGAAAATGAAATAATGTTCTTAATTTTGCCGAAACGTTCCAGGCCTCAGCGGCTTTTCCAGAGAAAGAGGAGATGGAAACATCTGCCGCTCTGATGGAGGAAACTTTCCCATCAGTCTGAGCCGTACCAGAGGCACACAGCTGGGAAATACTTCAGAAGAGACGCGTTTGGTCTGAGTTCGCAACTTTACTCCTGACCGTCAGGATCTGATGGAATCAGGCTTGAAACCAGCTCGCCTGGTTCCAGCTCTTCTTCCTGCTCATGACTTCCCAAACTGACAAAACGTTGTTTTTAAGGGTATTTTCACCTTGAGACGTGAAACTGGTTTTAAAGAGGGTGTACTGTCTTTATAAGCTCCAGCTGAGAACCTGCTTCAGTTTCTGAAACGTCTGCTTCTCGGACAGTTTGGCTCAGAGCTCCGCTGAACGCCGCAGAGATTTAGCTTGAGAAAACAGTTGGTGTTAAGGATAATATTGTTACCAATTACTTTTTATCTTTGTGGAAGGAAATCCAAACAGTTTTAATGTGTAGCTGGTGAGAAACGAGCCTGGAGTGAGAGCCGCGTTTGCTTGTGGACTCTTTGGAGGCGTAAATGGCCGCCTGCTCCCGTAGAGGCCAGAGTTTGTGTTTATTCAGGGTGTGGAGTATTAGCTGCTGGAATAACATGCTCATTACCGCACAGCTGAACCTGCCGGAGGCGCCGAAATACTGAAGCTCAGTTACTCAGATCCGTTTAACGTCCAGGTCTGATCAACAGATTCATCAAATAAACGGTGGATTAATGTCAGGATAATGAAACTGAAGCTGGAGATGTTCATGAGGAAAACATCACTGTTTGTTTGTTTTGATGGTTATAAGGTTAAACTGTCTAAATTGGTCCTGAAATGTTGTATCTTTGTGTTTTTGGCCTGAAGCCGTTTCAGTGCTGCCCCTGTGGGTTGGACAGTGGCTACTGCAGGTCACAGTGTTGGAGCAGTGATGGAGCGGAGCGATTGGTTCGTCACATAAAAGTCTTCAATAGCAGATAAAAGTCACTGAATTTGTTTCTTTTTTAATTAAAAGTTTCTAGTTTATGAAAAGTTGTTAAAGTTGTAAAGTTGGCCACAGCGCCTCTGACTCATCTGTTCAGCCCCACATTTGGCCACGCCCCTCTGTGGAGCTTAGCTCCGCCCATTTTTTGTGAAATGTTTTAAACTTTGGGGGCGGGGCTAAGCTTTCACAGCAGGGTTGGTTACACTTTATAGGAGCAGTGTTATGTTTTCCAGGCATGTAGAGCCTCATCATCAAGTAACCATGTCGCCTTAATTTGGTATAAAAATATTATACATTTAAAATATGACTAATTTAATATCTTGAAATTGGGCCTCTGTCTCTTTAAGAAGCCCCTGCTCTTTCTGAAGCTCCGCCTCCAGGAAGTCAGCATATTTAACGTTTTTACCTGAGCTGCTCTGAGCAGCAGCTCCTATAATGAGCTCAGCAGCTGTTTGCTAACGGCTGCTGGCTAGTCTGAAGGAGCCGAGTGGGGGGGAGCTGTGGCTGGAGGGCGGGGCTTGGTCCACCCCGCCGTTTTGAACAGGGAATGGTTGCCATGGAGATGAAAGGATTTCTCAAACATGCATGAAAAAATCAGAATCACTGCTGGGAATAAAATAATAATGGAAGCTTTGAAATGTTGATTTTAATAGTTAACTGAGAACACATTGGGTGGTTCAATGCACACTCTGAAAGGTTTGGAGTGGCCTAGACAAAGTCCTGACTCAAATTGAAGCAAAGCAATGTGGCTCAGCCACCATGTGTTCAGAGCAGGCAGCTCTTCTGGATGGATGTTTGTCCATGAGGTAATGCGTTCAGGCTTTGTTGTTCTCTCTGTTCGCAGCGTAAACAGGAACTCTGAGAGGAAGTCGGATGTTTGAAAAAGTGACGGCATTGTGTTTGCATCAAGCCTATTTTTCAGTTTTGCTCCTGCGTTTAACTCTCTCCTGCCTGCAGTTTTCCATCGTTTTTGCTGCTCCTCTGTCTCCGCACACATTGCTCTTGTTTCGCCACATATTTACTATGTGACATCTTTGCTGCGATTCGCGTTTTGATCTCCCCGTCCCGATGGACTCGGCTGGCGTTGGCTCGCTCTGTGTTCATGCGCACGCACACACACAGCTGTCTGCAGTTTGGCAGCGCCGGGGCCGAGACGCTTGCAGGCTGAGATCATAACTCTGGGAAAACAGGTGGTAAGCTGATGTGGGACTGAGACATATACAGTTCACAGCTATGAGTGCATCGTAAACACAGAAGTAGATGCATATGTCCTAACAATCAGCGAGGTCGCCTCGCTGTTCAGGCTCAAGGTTTTCGGCCTTCACAGTGAAAGCTAAAGAAGCTAACGTCAGAAAATATGAAGACAATTCACCACTTTCCTCAATCTGAGCATTTTCTGCTTGACTCTTTAGCTTATTGAAGCAGATCAAACCCCAAATGAAAAAGTGAAAACACCTCCTTACCAACTAATCATAAAAAGAGAAAACATAAAGTCCAGTTCGTTCCAGTTTGATTGACGTCACCGTCTTCCTTTTCTGAATAAAAATAAAATTAGTAATGTGTTAACAGAACCAGACTGAGAATAAATACTCATAAAACGGAATAACATGCTCTTAAAGTTGTTTTTTAACGATGTGGGAAACTGTTTGTTATTGTCCCTTATGCTTTTTGAGCAATGTTAACATTTTCAGCAAAATAAACACATCTGGAGTAGTGATTTGGTAAATATGCTAAGATTAGCACAGCTTTTCCACATAAACATGATTTTTCATAGAGGTAAAACCTGGAATTAGCATGCTAGCTTCATAGTATCATAAGTTAAAAACTTGATCATCACTGGAAAAGGGGAAAAAACTTGACTATTATTTACTAATTGTTGAATTGTTAGCATGCTAGCCTTTGAGTTTTGCTTAAACTTTGTAAACTTTGACTACAAAAGTTCTGAGGCTGTTTCTGTTTTTAGAAAAGTTTCATTTTAGCAAACTACAGGCTAATGTAGCATTCTGACATAAGACCAAAGAAAAATTATTGGAAAAGAAAAATAGTTTTATAACAACGACTGTAAAAGTTTCTGTCCTAGCTTAGCTTTACAGTTTGCTAACTATGCTAAACAAACATTTCATGATTGGGGAAAAAGCAGATTTCTGAGACTACTTATTGCTTTTAGCATTTTAACTTAGCTAGCATTGTCACAAAAAGAAGAAATATAGCTGAGAATAGCTGGTATGCTAACTCAGAGCTATAGTATGCTAACTTAGAGCTATAGTATGCTAACTCAGAGATATAGTATGCTAACTTAGAGCTATAGTATGCTAACTCAGAGCTATAGTATGCTAACTCAGAGCTATAGTGTGCTAACTTGAACTTACAGTATGCTAATTCAGATTTATAGTATGCTAACTCAGAGCTATAGTATGCTAACTTGAACCTACAGTATGCTAATTCAGAGTTATAGTATGCTAACTCAGAGCTATAGTATGCTAACTCAGAGCTACAGCATGCTAACTATCATTGGCAAAAGGAGAAAAAACTATTTTTGTGTTTGCGGTTTAGAAACAAAAGATACTTTTTCTAACTTCACATAATTGTACCTACACTAAACAAATGAGTCATTATTGATAAAAGTTCAGGGATTATTGTTTTGTGTTCAAAGGTTCTCTTTAAAGAACGGCAGCTATGCTAAAAGTAACTTCCTGAAAGCAGCAGCCCTGAAAGTGTTGCTTTCAGGAATGGTTTTAAATTTGATTTTATAGCTCGCTAACTAGGGAGTAAAGAACTAGTCACCATCAGAGTACATTAAGACAACATTTATTGATGTTCTTTAGGAAGGTTAAAATTAAAACGAAAAGCTGCACCAAAACCCTCAAGCAGTGAGGTTTACTAACGTGGCCTGGCTGGGGTTAATTCAGTTCTTCTAATTACTTATAAATGTGAAAACAAAAGACGTAGCTCTATGTCATATGTGAAAAACAATTTGAAAAGACTGGAGTATGTTTTAAATAATCCAGGATGTCACGCGCTGTTGGAGCCTGGGCTCATTTTTCTGGTGGTTGTGGGCACTGCGGCTTCTTTTAACTAAGTCATAATGGCTGTCTGGAAAGTCATGTTGCTCTCTGCCGCTATAAAGTCCTGCTGTTTGTTTTACTGCATAGCTGATGAGTTTGAAGGGCAACTCTGGAAAAGATGGGAAAGGTTAAGCGACTGAGACCCCCTGCTGCTCTCTGCTTCCATTAAGAAGCGTTACAGTAAGTGAGTTGACTCATAATCTGCGTCACTTTGCCGTAAAACCCCCTAATGCTTTGTAATGCTGTGCTTTTAGTAAATGCATTCCTGTAAGCTGATGAAAGTTGCCTTGACTTCGGTGTTGGTCCAGTGGATATCATGGACGATTGTTTTAACTAATCCCTGCTGTGGAGAATCTTATGGAAGCTCTCAGAAGAGTTGGAGATTTGATTTCTGCAGATTAATGTTGGCCAGTTTTGTGACAGTCTGAGTTTTCTGAACATCTCACCATGAAAGGATTTCTGTGTTGAACATCAGTCTGTGGGGTGGAAGCTGCTACGATTCCTCCTTTTATGTTTTTCATATTTTAATTAGATTTTAACCAACATTTGTTTGGTTCTCATTAATTTGAAAGCATATTTGCGTCCTATTCAAAGTACAATGTATGCTAATAAGGGGTGCTAAAATATGGTAATATCGTAATTTTAATTAAGTTTCACCTTTGGTCTCTGTGTTAGAAGTGTGTGGCGCTTTATGAATATTTATGAAGAAAAAAAGGTTATGATCATTACACATCAGTGTGCAGCCTGTTGTTTATAAAGATAATTGGATAAATAAACCTAAACAACTTTCATAATTGTTTAATGCAACATTTTGCGTTGGGTTTCCACCTCATTCATAAATCTCATCATATCTGTGAAAAATACATAAAGTTGAAAAGTATAGAAACATTTATAATGAAGTAAATGTCGAAAAAATTCAGTTTGGAAATTCAGCAAAACTGATGGAATTATATTAATATATTAACTGTGAAAGTAGCTAAAATCTGTGCAGATAAAATGTTAGTTTTTATGCAAAATACATTTTATTTTCTAATTTCCTGCCTGTAAATGTAAAATAATTGAATATTGATCAGGTTGAGAAACTTGAGAAATTTAATTGGATTTAGTTTTGTTTTATTTTTATCCATTAAAATCACAAATTTTCAGTTACAAATATTTTCAAGGAAATTTGCAATATTTGGATTTCCGTTTGACGGTAAATGTGACTTTTTACGTGTTGCTTGCGAAACAAAACCGCAAAACCGAGGCGACAGCAGTGTAGTAGGAAAACTCTGCCCCCTGCAGGTGGGAGAGAGAATCACTGAGTTTCCCAGGTTGTTTGACTTGTTTTGTTCCTGGTTTGAATATTTCATGTGTGTTGATCAAACGTCACCGTCCTTTATTATTTTTGAGAAAAGTACCAGGGGCTTCCTGTTGGAAAATATTTAAATATGTAGAAAATAATTAACATTTTCCTTTAGTAAAGAAAAACTGTGCAACGAAACCTGATATTGCTGAAAAACATTTAACCCTTTAATGTGTTTAGAAGTAGTTCAACATTTCTAGTCGACTGAAGCTCATTTTTTCTCTTTATGATCAGAAACTTGAATCACAAATAAAAACAAACGTTTTTTCCATGCAACTCATTTTTTCCTACATCTTTCTTTAAATTTTCTAGTTTCTGGTTCTTTCTGACATGTAGCAGAGTCAGCCACACATCTTCCTCTGTTGGTTTCAGGCTCATTAGAGGAACACATGCATGCATGCATGCATGTCACGCCACTGGAAAATGTTGCAGCGTTTCCCCTGCGACGTCCAGCCTGGCTGTGTTATAACAGGTGCTTTCATTCTGTCAGCCGGTTCTGCAGAGGAGAGCTTTACGGCCATGTTTGGGAATGTTCACGCTGCTCTCCGCTTTATTTACACGCTGTGTGTTTCTCTGCATTCACAACCTGACTGGTTCTCTTGGGGGAAGTTTGGAAGATTTTCTTCCATTTCTTACGTGTTTCAGATGAAACGAGTTTTGGTGTAAGATTTCCCAAACCGTCTACCTAACCTCAACTGGTCGTGTAGAAACGGTTTTATTTTAGACTGAATGTTTTTCAGCAGAAACAGCCGGTTTCAGGTCGTCCCTTTAAGTCTAAACTTTGACTAGACCACTCCAAAGCTCTCATCTTGTTGTTTTTGAGCCGTTCAGTTGCAGGCAGTCTTCTCTGTTCCTCGTATTTAACAGATAATTCTGCCTTCTTCGTGTCGTCAGACGGTTTCCATTCTAGTCTTTGTTCTGTGTTCAGGAACAGGCCTGAAAAAATGTGGTTCATCTCCACATGATGTGACGAAGGAATAAATTGGTTTGTATTATTATTATTTGAAAACTGGAGGATATTTGAGAGGCTGCGGTTTATTAAAAGTTGAATATTAACAGACTCATGAAACAGAAATAGAGAATGTTTCTGTTCTGTTGAACAGTTCAGTTCAGAGTTCTCTGTTCATCCCAACAGGAATCAAATGTTGTCGTAACTCAGAGTATTATCAGCCTGGCGGGCCACCAGGCTCAGCTTTGCTACTTTATTTGAGTCTTTTTAAAATGTTTCCATGTTTAAGACTTCCAGCCATTAATCTTCCATCTTCCAATATTATTGTCAGGTGATATTTTCTGTCAACATTTTTAAACTCAGTTGCTGATGACTGACTGGACAATCACCAGCTGAACCAGTACTCTGGGGAAACCCAGTGGATGTTGATGCTGTGGGCAGGAAGCAGCTCCAGTAGCAGTCAGTTTCACAACGAATCTCAAGACGCCTCTGACTGAAGACCGTCTCATGATGGTCATGAAGTTGGAGCAGATTAATATCTGTGTGCAGATTAATATCGTGTGCAGATTAATATCTGTGTGCAGATAGCCTGTCTGCGTTAGCCGTGGATGGAACCAGGCTGATCCACCTCCTTTGCTTTTGCCACGCTTCTTTAAGGCTTTGTCAGGCTGTGCTGTCAGAAGGATTTGCATGTTTTGAGTGGATCTGACATGATGAAGGACACAGAGCAGCTTCTGAAACCCAACAAACTTCAAAACTGAAGAAAGTTGTTGAATGTAGAAAACCTTGAGCCGAGGTTTGTCGCCGTCCCGACGGTTTTCATCTCTAAAATCGCAGATTTCCTGCAGACATAGCAGATCGGCTGAGTTTCCCAGAGTGTTGTCGGGTCGAGCCGCGCCGAGTCTAAACAGTCTTTGTTTATCTCAGATTATACTTCCACTTTCATTTCCTCCACTTCTCCTTTTTTGTGGCCAAATGTGCTTCATCTGAGATAATTGGAAACGACAATTGGAAATTGCAGATATCCGGCTAATATGAGATGAAATATTACAATTTGCGGAGTTGGTGAAACATTTCTGCTGTCGGTGGCGTGGCTGCAGTTCGGGAGCCGACGTGTCCGTTACCGTTTGCAGCCGCGTGATGAATCTGTCTGGATGTGTGTGTCACAGATTCCTCTCCGTTTTCCTCTCCTTCGTCTTCGTCCTGCCGCTTCTCTCTCTGCGACGATCGCAGCAATCAGCAGGATTACTCATGACAGCCACTCAGCACCTCCTCTGCGAATCTTTATTATCCCGACCGGCTTTATTGGAATTTCCCCTCAGTGGAAAAACCAAATAGGATGATGGAAATAAGGAGAAATGATGAGGAGCGCTGAGGATACATGTTAAAGTTTTCAACATCTTGATTCTGCAGATAAATTTGATTCTTGTTTATCAGCCGTCCAGTTAAAGTTTCTCACATCAGAAATGAAAATTTACTTCATGGGGAAGTAATATATATTTGATATTCAACAGAACTACTGGAAAATAAACATTTATGGATTCATTAATTTGTCTTTTAGGCTGTTTTTGTGAAACACGTAGTGACAAAAAGGTAATAATTGTTCAGTAAAATGAAGCCTTTTGCTGTTTAAATACATTTTTTCATGATTGATAACTCCCTCTGGTGATGCATTCAAAGAACCTGGGACTTTCCTAAGTGTGTGTCGGTCCATGTTTCCATGAGGCAGTTTGATCAGGTGGGAAACTGGGCGTGGCATCGGCTCATTTCTCACTTATTTATATTTTCCTTCTCTGTCTGCGCCTCCTAGTTGAGCTAAATGAGGGACGGCTTCTTAAAATATAAAAACCCTCCATTAAAAATGTACGCCGCCCTGTCTGCCTGCCTCCCTGCTGCCATTTTGCATTTGGGAACCCAGGCGGCGATGAAAGGCAGAGCAAACGACGGAGCTGCAAGTAATAAACAAAGGAGCGAGAAGAAGGAGGTCGAGGAAGGAGCGCACACGCCGCCGAGCGCCGGCGACATTTTGTGATATTTGCATGAAGCGAGCGAGCGAGCGAGAGAGCGAGCGAGCGGGGAGTTTGGCATGTGGTGGGCAGGAGCCGCCGTCAGCCAGCTGGATTAACCGGCACTCTGGGATTTGATTCCCAGAATCACTTTATTTACTCCACAGCACATCAGCAAACTGAAGGTATCCGAACAGGACCGGATTAACCGGACCGGGTTCATACATAAACATAATGCAGTTATGTTAAAAGAAATCCGATTTAAATAAATTCATCCAGAAGGTTTGGAAGCCGATTCAGTTTCATAAAGTTTCTCCAGTTTGAATAAAATAATAATTCAGTAAAATCAAAGTCTTTCTTTCTCTGCAACTGAAATCAGTTCAGATTTCTTTACATCAAAGTTTTTTGTTGTATCCACATCAATTCACCGCAGGTTAGCCTGGGGTGTCCAAACTGTGGCCCGGGGGCCATTTGGGACCCTGAGAATGATTTCATGTGGCCCCGACTGCAGTTCAAGAACCACACAAATTTGATTCTCCACTTTTCCAAAGTCTGGACTAAAAGTGTATAAAAGCAAATTTCCCCACCTGATGGTCCAGTTGAGACTCAATCTGTTCCTGTCCAGCTGCTGCGGTTCTGACCCAAACCAGCCGGTTCCCCTCCCGGCCTGTGGGGGCGCTGCACCAAGAACCACTGAAGGAAGCAACACAAAAACCTCTGAAGATGCTGAGAGCAACTTCCTGCTCCACCACGTTCACCAGATTTTAGCGATTTAAGGATTTCTTTAGCCGGTTAGCGTTGGCTAGCTAGCATTTGTTTTGGTTGTATTTACCCAGAATGCCCTGCGCTGGAGTCAACTTCTTGTTTTTGGAGCGGTCTCTGGACGCTGGGCGTTCACATATGGATCGTAACCGAACCAGAGTTCGGTTTTCTGGTACGAACTGGACTTTCTAGGCAAACGGACCGGACTGGATAAACGCAGATGGAGCAGGAATCGCTGAACTAAAACCGTTTTTGCTGCCGAATGTGGAACAACCAGCTGACAGGTTCAGGGCGTTTCCTGTTTGCTGTCATCAGATTCTGCTGAAGATCCTGATGGAGAAAGTCCAACGATCAGGTTCCCCGAAACTCAAGAAAGTTTCCATAGTTCAGAGTGATGTCATCACGTCCAGGGCGGCCATCTTGTGTTGAAGCTTCATTTATTTAGACTTTTAGGTCAACTTTACAACAAAATATAAGAATAAATATTAATATTAGAGAACTCTAACATGGAAAATGTCTGTAATTTGATTTTTAAAAGAGAAAGAAACATTATTGTTTATTAATGGATCTGATGTGGAATGAAAGAAATTTCAGATTTTTATCCAGATTTATTTAAATCTGAAGGAGAAACACAAGTTTCATTATTTCAAAACAGCTTTTCGCAGCTCAGAGAATGATCCTTTCTCTGATATTAAAATTAGTTTGATCTGAAATATTTAAAAACAATAAAGAAAAAACAGGCGAATTTGGACCTTCCGTCTCGGTCCAGATCCAGTGACCTGCCGAAGCGTCCCAAATTAAAAACAAAGCTGAATGAGCGGGCGTTTGGAGGCGCGTGGCGCCCGCAGACGTTGGCACCCCAATCAGCCGAACGCAGAACGAGTCGGGACCCATCCGGCGCCAACGCCGCCAGTCCCGGCTGGAAGCCGCGCGCAGCCCTGGGAATTACAATCCCACAATTAAACATATGGGCATTAAGATAATTGTCAGTTGTGCTCTGTGTGTGTGTGTGTGTGTGTGTGTGTGTGTGTGTGTGTGTGTGTGTGTGTGTGTGTGTGTGTGTGTGTGTGTGTGTGTGAGACAGATGGACAGGATTCAGTAAACTACTCACACACCCCTGGGGAAAAACAGGGAAAAACAAAAACCCCAGACTTCCAGAACAAAAAGAAATTTAAATTTCTGACGTCTAAATTTGAATTTGAATCTGAACTTGACATAAAACTGATAAAGAGAAGACGGAGCGCGGCGGTGGCTCCGAAACTCCTGAAGAAGAAGTTCTGTTAGAAAGATGGACGGTGCCCTCTGCTGGGCGCAGGCGGAACTGCAACATCTGCAGACGAGCAGAAAAAGATGCAAACAAAAGAATAAAAATCACTTTTAAGCTATTAATTTTAGGAAATAATGCTTTATTTAGAAAAATTAATTTTATAGGGAGGATAATTCATAGTAAAACAATTGCATGTGTAATAATCAAAGAAGTCCTAGTTCTTCCTTTGCTGTCATCTAAAACGTTCAATAACATCAAATTTCTTCAGAATAATGAGAAAAACATCAAAATCATTTAAAAATATTTTAATATGAATTTACAATAAAACTTCAGTTATTCAGGTGCAAACAAACACCAACGACTCGTATTTCCTATTTCTTTAATTCAAAGATTATTTTCTTCTTGTGTTAAACTGATTAATTTAATCCAATGAATTACAAAACATTACAGTCCAGATTAATACAAATAATCTCTGCTCTCCAGATTAATCAGGTCTAAATTAATCTGCATTTTGCTTGTCCACATCATCCAGTCCAATTTATTTCCAATTACATGATATTTATTAAAATAAATTAGACCAACTCAGTCCAATTTCTGTTTAATCCAACAGATTTAGCATGAAATGTCAAATTTAAGATTATTAAAAATATTTAATTCCTAAATTTACACTTTCCATAATCCAGGTGTTTTTTATTTTAATCCAGTTTAATCCAGTAAATTCACCATAACTGGAGAAAAACATCAATGTAAACATCCTGTAATTTTTAATCTGTAATGTTTGATCTGTGATGTTTGATCTGTGATGTTTGATCTGTGATGTTTGATCTGTGATGTTTGATCTGTGATGTTTAATCTGTGATGTTTGATCTGTGAAGTTCTCCGCTCCCTGCAGCGTTCAGGTTCGCCACAGCGCCCTCTGCAGGCCGGATGTGACAGCTCTCCTCTGTCTGTCTGCAGGTGGGCTCTCACAGAGAAGATGGCGGCAGCGTGGGCAGTTTACGCGGCGGCCACTCCATGGGGGGTCAGGTGTCGGTTCCTCAGCTGCCGGTCCAGTCGGCGACCTCACCGGACCTCAGCCAGCCCGACCCGTACCGCGGTAAGGCCCGGCGCCGGTCCGACCCGGCAGGATCCATCTGAGCAAATGATGCTGAAGCATTAAATGTTTCCAAAAACATTTTTAAATCAAACATTTCAGTGCATTTCTTCCTGATGAACCAAACTGCCTTCATTTCTTCCTAACCTGTTAGCAATGCAGAAAATAAAGAAATCAGCTGCAAGCAAAGCTGAAAATGAGTCAAAAAGTTTTTGTGACTAAATTTGAGGAGCATTTCACTGCCAGAGCGTTAAAAAGCCGAGCAAATCTGCAGAGTGAATATTGAGGAGGAAGGCAGTCTGAGCTCAGTGTGCAGCAAATTAGCCCTGAGCTGGGCTGTTTTTATAAGGCTGAAAATGAGTCCGCTGGCAGCAGAGTTCATCCAGCGGCGACCGCAGCCAGCTGGGTAATGAGGTGAGAGGAGAAGAAACGCTGGGCTCTGGCAGAACAACCAGGAGCCGCGCGTTTATTCTGCAGCCCTTCATAAACAGCCGAGGCGGCAAACCTCACAGGGAAACTCACCTTCATCACCTGTTCATGTAGAGAGACGGATCACAAGGTACCCACCCGTTATTAGAAGATTACTGGCTGGAAATGATGCAGCTGTCATCACTGAACGCAGAGAGCAAAGGCCAAACATCAATACTATTATTATTATTACAGTAATCTGCTATTTTAATGGTTTAAATCAGGGGGTCCAAAAGTAGGGGTCAAGATCCCCAGAGGGGTCATGAGACACCAAGCGGGGTCACAAAATAAGTTACAGAATCTTAGTGATGGAAGGAGGGAGGGTTGGTTCGTTGGTTGGTTGGTTGGTTGGTTGGTTGGTTGGTTGGTTGGTTGGTTGGTTTGGTTGGATGGTTGGTTGGTTGGATGGTTGGTTGGTTGGTTGGTTGGTTGGTTGGTTGGATGGTTGGTTGGTTGGTTGGTTGGATGGTTGGTTGGTTGGTTGGTTGGTTCGTTGGTTGGTTGGTTGGATGGTTGGTTGGTTGGTTGGTTGGTTGGATGGATGGTTGGTTGGTTGGTGGTTGGTTGTTGGTTGGTTGGTTGGTTGGTTCGTTTGGTCGGTTTGTTGGTTGGATGGGTTGGTTGGTTGGTTGGATGGTTGGTTGGTTGGTTGGTTGGATGGATGGTTGGTTGGTTGGTTGGTTGGTTGGTTGGTTGGTTGGTTGGTTGGTTGGTTGGTTGGTTGGTTGGTTGGTTGGTTGGTTGGTTGGATGGTTGGTTGGTTGGTTGGTTGGTTGGTTGGTTGGTTGGTTGGTTGGTTGGATGGATGGATGGTTGGTTGGATGGATGGTTGGTTGGTTGGTTGGTTGGTTGGTTGGTTGGATGGTTGGTTGGTTGGTTGGTTGGTTGGTTGGATGGTTGGTTGGTTGGTTGGTTGGATGGTTGGTTGGTTGGTTGGTTGGTTGGATGGATGGTTGGTTGGTTGGTTGGTTGGTTGGTTGGTTGGTTGGTTGGTTGGTTGGTTGGTTGGTTGGTTGGTTGGTTGGATGGTTGGTTGGTTGGTTGGTTGGATGGATGGATGGATGGTTGGTTGGATGGATGGTTGGTTGGTTGGTTGGTTGGTTGGTTGGTTGGTTGGTTGGTTGGTTGGTTGGTTGGATGGATGGATGGTTGGTTGGTTGGTTGGTTGGTTGGTTGGTTGGTTGGTTGGTTGGTTGGTTGGATGGATGGTTGGTTGGTTGGTTGGTTGGTTGGTTGGTTGGTTGGTTGGTTGGATGGTTGGATGGATGGTTGGTTGGTTGGTTGGTTGGTTGGTTGGTTGGTTGGTTGGTTGGTTGGTTGGGTGGGTGGGTGGGTGGGTGGGTGGGTGGGTGGATGGATGGTTGGATGGATGGTTGGTTGGCTGGTTGGTTGGTTGGTTGGTTGGTTGGTTGGTTGGTTGGTTGGTTGGTTGGTTGGTTGGTTGGTTGGTTGGTTGGTTGGTTGGATGGATGGATGGTTGGTTGGTTGGTTGGTTGGATTCTGCTGGATAATCAGCAGCAGTTGCATGGTGTCATCAGTTAATCTTTCGTTTGAAGTACTGAGGATGAGGTTAGTTTCTCCCCAGTTTGTTCCATTTGACTTTTGACCCCTGTTTTCCCCCTGCAGCCCTGTCCGGCGGCCTCCAGGGTCAGAGCACGTCCTCAGTGAGCTCAGAGATCAAGTCTGAGGACGAGGGAGACGAGAACCTGCTGCAGGACACCAAGCCGCTGGACAAGAAGGACGACCTGGACAAGGAGCTCAAGGCCATAGAGAGGTCAAGATCTAGGTAACCCCGCCCACCGCCCAGACGTTCGCTTCCATCAAACCCCTCAGCTGGCCTGGGACGCACGTCTTCCCAGCGTACCCCCACCCCGGCGGCGCGCCCAGGGCGCTCCGCCGGGGTGGGGGTACGCTGGGAACCAGCCTCTGAACTTGATGAAGTGATCAAGTGTGATGAGAATCAGCTGAAAACCTCAGAGACTTCCTGCCTCCACCAGGCGTCCGCCTCTTAGTGCTCCCTCTACTGGCAGCTTGTAAAGTTCAGGTTGTGACTTTCATTAAAAATATGTTTTACATATTTGTTGACTGTTGCTACGTTTGAGACAGATAATCTGAGAAACGATCGATCTCCTCACATGTTGTGAATGCTAAGCTAGTTAGCATAGCCACCCATGACAGCAGCGGTTAAAACAGTTTCTCAGTAACAGTAAGTTGTTTCTCCGGCGTTCGGATATTAAGGAGCGCAATGACGACGATGATTGACAGCGCTAAGCCCCGCCTCCTGGCTCTGATTGGCTGTATCTTCCGATGACAGTTCGAGCTTAGAGAGAAGGTGGATTTTTTCACAGATTATCTGTCTCATATTAAACTGGATATTTTTTCATGAAAGTTGCTGCGGCTTTAAGGACGGGAGGCGGATCTGAGTGGAAGAGCAGCTGCTGGGTAACTTGGTGTCTCTCCACGGTCTTGAGCCTGGATTCAGCTGCTTCTCACACAACAGAGTAGAGCCCTCCGTTCATATTCCCAACCAACGCCGCCCCGCTGCGCCCTGGGCGGGAAGCCGACCGCACGGCGACCCGGCCCGGCTGCGGCCGGTCGGCTTCGCTCCTCCAGAGATAACGAAACGTTTATCTGGTTCCTTTGTTGACCTGGAGGACGACCAGATCTGAAACATTTGGATCCTGAACCCTGAGTTTATACCGATGGTGGCGGCCATGTTTAATGTGATGATGATGATGATGATGATGGTGATGATGATGATGATGATGATGATGATGATGATGATGATGATGATGATGATGATGATGTTTTAATGTTGAAAATGTTTTCTGCTTTGATTTAGTTTGTTCAAAATCAAAGAATTGATTTATTTAAACTTTGGGCCAATATTCATATTCATATTGTTCCCCATTGACCTCTCTATATAAATATGTCTATCTAGAGGATTTCACTGATTTTCAGAATGTTTTTGGCAATCAATGATTTTTCTAAACCTACTTTAGAATATTTGAAGAAATTTCTCAATATTCTTTCCTCTATTATGAGAGAATATCACCATAAAAGGCCAAAAGACTCGGAGACACTGTTAGTTTGTTTTCGTCATTAGCTGGATTGTTTCGAAGTCCTGCTATAGCTGATGATTTATATATAATTTATGAACTTTTTACTTTTTATGCAAGACTTTCCTAAATTCATTTTTTAAAATTTGGCCTAAAATACATGAATCTCCTGCTAAATTTTGTCATAGCAAGAAATTCATATCTTCTATGTAGGTTTTTGGAGCCACTGGGTTTGATGACTCAAGGTGGCTAAAGCTAACCGTAACAAGCTAATCCTTGATAGCTAATTAACTAGCTAGCTTTTTAGCTAATTAACTAGCTAGCTTTCTAGCTAAGAAACTAGCTAGTTTACTAGCTAATTAACTAGCTAGCTTTCTAGCTAATTAACTAGCTAGCTTACTAGCTAATTAACTAGCTAGCTTTCTAGCTAAGAAACTAGCTAGTTTACTAGCTAATTAACTAGCTAGCTTTCTAGCTAATTAACTAGCTAGATTTCTAGCTAAGTAACTAGCTAGCTTACTAGCTAATTAACTAGCTAGCTTACTAGCTAGCTTGCTAGCTAGCTCTACGCCACGTGAGAAGAACAAAGTTGATGCCGAGAGCCCAAAACAACCCAAAAGATTTGGTTTTGTTCCCCTGCATTTCTTTTGAACTTCTCTGTTGTGACATTGGTCTTAAATTTTATTCATAAAGGTCTTAAAAAGTCTTACGTTTGCGTTGGTGGAACCTGCACAAACCGTGTCAATGTAAACTGACCTTCTATCCTGAAATCTGCTGCCTCCCTCCCGGTTCTCCTCTTCCTCCCTCGCTGCTCCTCTTTCGTCACTCCAGCAACAACGACGACGAGGATCTGAGTCCGGAGCAGAAGATGGAGCGGGAGCGAGAGCGCAGGATGGCCAACAACGCCCGGGAGCGGCTGCGCGTCCGCGACATCAACGAGGCGTTCAAGGAGCTGGGCAGGATGGTGCAGCTCCACCTGAAGAGCGACAAGCCGCAGACCAAGCTGCTGATCCTGCACCAGGCCGTCGCCGTCATCCTGAGTCTGGAGCAGCAAGTCAGAGGTCAGCACCACAACCTGGAGCCTGCACTGACAGGCTGGGCCAGCAGGGGCAGCAGCAGCAACACCTGTTGCTTCAGTTTGCTATTTACACAAGATAGATCATTTGTGATCAACATGATAAAAAAATAGTTTTTTGTTTGGTCTGTTTTAGAATTTTGACTCATTTTCTGATAAGTCAGAATTATGTTTTTAAACTGATAATTCAGAGAGAAAAAATCTGAATTCTGAAATTAAAGTCAAAATTTAGAAGAAAGTAAAAATTTAAGTCAGAATTTTGAGTTTGGAGTAAAGATTCTGAGAAAAAAATGTGGAATTCTGAAACTCGATAAAAAAATTAAATTCAGATTTTTTTCTTAGATAAAAAAAAGTCAGAATTTTGAGATTGAATTTAAAAGAATTTTGAGGAAAGTCAGAATTTTGAGGGTCCGGTAAAAATTTTGAGAAGTCATATTTTTTTTTTTGGTGGCACTAATCCTCTTCCGTATAGAAGAAAGTTTTGGAAATCAGAAGACGAATGATTTTCGTTGTTCTTGTGTCCAGAGAGGAACCTGAACCCCAAGGCGGCTTGTCTGAAGCGCCGCGAAGAGGAGAAGGTCACCGTCACGTCCGATGGGACGCCCCTCTCGCTGGCCGCCGCCCACCACGCCGCCGCCATGGGCGATGGACCAAACCCCATGGGACAAATGTAAACCGCAGCAAACTCTCCTCCCCCTGAATGGTCAGAAGATTTCACTTCTGCACTAACCTGCTGTCGTATCTTTAACTCAGATCATCAGCTTCCTAAATTTCAGGCCAAAAAACTCATTTCTCATCGTTTGGCTTCGATTATTCAGCTTCACGTTTTCAGGATTAAACAGGAAATAAAATGATGAACCAGGAAAATGAACATTTCATACAAAATCACAAATAAACACTGAATGCTGAACAAGTTGAAGTGAACAGCAGAAAATTATTCATACTTTCAAGGATTCAAGAACAAAACTGATAAAAAAATTAAATTTTTACTGAAAATTGTCAAAAACTGTTGAGTCAAATATTTGCAGAAACTTTAAAAAGCATTAGAAATAAAAAGTGAAGATTAAAAAAAACAGAATCATTAGAAACATTTGATTGAAAAGGGATTTTAACTGCTGAAAACTGGTTTTTATATCAAATTTTGGTTTTAAGTTTGCTGTGAAACTAAAATATGATAAATATAAATATAGCTACACGTTCTTCCAGGCTGGAAGCAGGAATGAAACTTCCTGGTTTGATTTTTAAATCGACGGCAACAATTCACTTTTAATTTATAATCATTCAGTAAAAACGTCTCTGATTGGCTGAACTGCCTCTAACTCTATTTCCTTTTCCACTTGAAAACAGATTTTTACTTTTGAATTGTTTTTCTCTCCTAGATGAACTGAAGGAGTTGCTGCTGAATAACTTTTGACTTTTCTTTACTGTAGAAAGACGCCGGATTCTTCTTCTGTGGTTTTTTCTTTTGTTGTCTTTTCTAACTCGTCGGCAGGAAATTAAAGTTGCAACATTTTCATGAAACAAAGCAGAAAAAATAATTTACCACAAATATGAGAAAAAGTTTTGGTAGCCTAGAACAGCGGTTCCCAACGTACGGGTCGGGGACCCGAGAGGGGACACGAGATTACTGAGATATAAAAAAAGGAAAAAATACGACTGAAAAAAGAAAAACGCTTTTTGTTTTGAAAAGTTCTGGGAGTTTTTCCAAATAAATCTGGACCTTTCAGATGACTGCAGGCGGCTGCATGTGGCCCCCGCGCCTCACCTTGGACACCCCTGGCGTAGCGTCTCGTAAAGTCGCCTCTTCTGACCCGGTTTCCGTTTCCTCCGCAGGTCCAAGGTGCCAGAGTTCATCAGGATGATGAGTGACCACTTCCTCTGACGGCGTTCTCCTCCAACCAATCAGGCGCCGCCTCTCGCTCCAGCCCGACCAAGTAGTTCCTCCGGGTCAGATCCGCCTTCGTCTCCTCTGTGATCTGTCGTCTCCTCTTCGCTGCCATTTCTTCTTCTTCTTCTTCTTCAGTCGAGAAAATCGGACTTCAGAATCGCATTCGTCGCTTTCCGGACGTTTCGAAACGACAACGGACAAATTTCTTTGGATCCGCCCAGGAACTCTTGTGCTACGTGTTTTATCAGCATTCCCAGGACAAAAGGCTCTATATAAATATATATAGTAAATATATATATATATGTGTGTAAGAAAACAGAAAAAGTTTAAAACTTGAGTCGGGCAGCGAGGAAGGTTGGGGTTCAGGAGGGAGCAAACATATCACAAAGTGTTTAAAGAGATTCTTGTTTTTTAACGCAACATTTGCGCAGCGGTTGAACGCAGCCTCGACACGGCACTCTAGCGCCGCACTGTGGATGAAGCTGTGCCTCACCTCCTCTCGGATAGACGCACACGGAGAGGATTCTGACAAAAAACTCCCTCAAACTTCCCCAGGAAAGCTTAGGAAGAAGACAAACCGGCACCCCGCAGGAGCGCTTAGGTGCTTCTCTCCAAACCTGCACAAACTCATCATGTTTCTGTAAAAGTACAAAAAACGCTCGGGAATCAGCGACCAAACGGCCCGGACAGAGCGAGGAGGCACTGAGCAGACCAAACAGCGCTAACGCTAGCTTAGCTCGACAAATCATGGAGAGATGAAGGGAAACTTGGACTGGACAGCAAAGCGAATCACATTCCTCGAGCCTCGCTACTTGAATCAAGAGCTCCGACACGGAAACACGACGCGAGGGTCAGAGGAGGCCAGGGAACGATCGCCACAGCGATTCCCGCTCCGATCCCAATCCTGCCCACGCTCCGACACCAGTGAAAGGGGGCTTCAAGATGGCCGCCGCCGCAGGGCGTCAAAGTTCAGAACCAGGGAGGATTTTCACCAGCAGCCTGAGGTCAAAGCAGGAAGTGGAAATCTTTACTTCCTGTTCCAGAGAGGCAGTTAAACAAGAAATTCAACTAAATTCAAACATGAACAAAAAAATCATGACGATAATAAATATTCCTGGACGATCAGAAGTTATTGTGATAAACGATAATATTGTTTTTTCATTTTCAACCAAAAGTACAAAAATATTTGGCAAAGACGTTTAATACTGAGTAACTGATGAAATTATCAATTATTTAATATTTGAAAATGACATCAGACTGTCTTCAGTCAGAGGCGTCTTCAGGTTCACTGTAACACTGACTGCTACAGGAGATCTTTCCTGCCAACAGCAGCATTCGCTTCAACAACTCCTTCAGTTGAGCCAAAATATAAAATTAAGTGAATATTTAGTATTTTAGGGAACAAAATGACAATAATTTATATGAGCAGCAAAAGAAACAAAATAAATTTTTTCCAAATGAGTTTAAGGAAAAAAACTCTTGAAACTTGAGAGAAAGTCCAGATGTTTCTGGTTTTAGTTAAAACATTTTGGTTTTCATTTTACTCAAGTAAAAGTAGAAAAAGTTTCTCCAGTAACTGAGATCATCAGCAACGATCCGCTCAGAACTCACATTTCCCAGTCTGAAGCCTCCTTTCACCCCAGTCTGACCAATCCACCCAGTGACTGGACTGAACTGGCCTTACCCCCACAGATGCAATCTGAACACTGACAGTTGAACCGACGTGCCTTTCTTAGAGTCCATATCATGGAGGAAGACGTTTCCTGGTCTTTAATAGGATGCAAGCTTAGGGAACCTGTTGTTAGCGGTTAGCTTCTATGCAGTCGGGTTTTTTACCAGACCTGGGAATTTAAAAAAGATAAAAAGGTTAAAAAAGTATTTTTTGGATAAAAAAATAAAACAAAAAAATAAACTGTATTTAATGTACTGTATGCTGACCTGTAAGTAGACGGCGTGTTCTGGAGTAGACGCTTCGATTTAGCGAGACCAGCCCCTGTCCCAGTCCTCCCAGTCCTCCCAGTCCTCCATAGTCCCAACCCCAGGTTCCTGTCCCAACCCTCCAAACTGCGTCTCTTCTTGTATTATAGCTTATCGGCTTTTTATCAATATTTGATCGGCTTGTCCGTAAGCCAATGTAGTCTTCAGTACTCAGTGTGTGGTTGTTTGTTGTAAAACTATTTCTTTTTTTTTTGCCCCTCTTCTTCTCTTGCTCTTTCTTTTTTTAAACAATGATTTTTGTTTCTTATTACTTTTTTGTCTGTTCTGGTTTACATGTCTAATAGAAAACCTGTAAAAAGAATAAAAAAACAAACGAAAGGGAAACAAAAGAACACAATTCGCCATCCATCGTTCAAACCCCAAACATCCCACAGGAAGCCAAGGAAACTGGAAAGAATCTATTTGAATAAATAAATCGATCTATTATAAATGTACAAAAGTATATACGATATATAACGAGGGTGCCGTTTCTGTTTTCTATTGATATTATCAGTGTTTGTTTTTGGGGAGGAGTTATTTTGTCACAGACTGAAAGGCGACGCCCCTCAGTGTTAGAGATTTTCACCTCGACTGCTTCGTACGGCATCCTGCACGGGACAAAAGTAACGGGACCGGAGTTCCACAACAACAACACACAGACATTTGTAAATTGTATGCAACAAAAATTGCAAACTTTACCATTATTTTGAAATTGTGTATGTAAAAGTTATATTTTTACATGTAGACGGTTGTTATTTTGTGTTTTTAGAAATATGTTGTACCGTTTTCTTTTTTGTTTTTTTGTTAAAAGATAAAAACAAGTACAATTCAGTGTGTGTTGAAAAAAATGTGTCACATTGAAAATGTAGTGAGATCAAAAGTTCAGAACTCATTTGTTTGATTTTTTAATTTTTACTACGTTTTAAGGGTTTCCAGTCCAGGAATCGGAAGTGAAAATATTCCCGTTTGTTTTTCCCTCGCAGCGTTTTTACGTCTTCAGTTGCAGAAATGTGTGTAAATAGTCATCAGCCGGTTTCCGTGAAAACGCTAGAGACACGACAGCCAGCGCTGATTTTTACCGGTGCCAACGTTTGGTTCTGGTTCGGTCAGAGCCGACTCGCCAACAACCCATAGATTCCTGCCAAAAATCACAGCGTTTGAATATTTTTTTTAAACTGTAAAAGCGAGTTGAACACATCTGTGGAAACGTTTTTTGGATGGTTGAACAAATTTTTGGACAAATTTCAACTATGGTAGCCAAAGAGTGTAAATCAGCTCGGCGCCCCCTGGTGGCTGTGGGTCGACTATGACTGCTTTTGTTATCTGGAAGAAGGCGAGTAAATGTTGAATGAATGGGAAAGCCTCAGCACCTGATTGGAGATTAATATATGATGATGATATTAGGAGAAGATTGGAGTATTGCTAATATAAGGAGCAGATCTCTGCCAACAATCTCATCAGCTATTTCCCCAAAAACGGATGGGATGGAGATGGAGGCGGCTGCAGTCGCAGTTTTTAGTGTTTGCCGTTCAGATTGAGCTGCTCTGACTTGGACCTGCGTCAAACACTAGGATCCAATCTGCTAAATGTATTTTAATTAATGTCATTTTTGAAGTTTTCATTTCATATTTTCTTTGTTGTATACTCGTCTCCCAAATTACAGGATCCTGATTTTGTGTCCATGGGCTCTATTAGCGGAGCCGCTAACTTTTCGTTCCTTGTTGTACATACACGCCTCATTTCTCTTTTCAGTGACTGTGCCATGAGCTTTGTAATCTGTTAATCTGTACCAGTTTAACTGCAATAATGAGTTGAATTCAAAATGGACTTTTTTCTGTCGTTTTTCTGTTTGTTCATGTGTGATCGCGTGTTTTATCAAAAAGGACAGTTGACATGATAAACCATACAGTTTCAGTAAGAAGTTGACATTTAGTCCATCTGATTTATTTCAAACTCAAAATGTTTCATTTAAATTTAAATGTTCTGGTTGCTGAAACAAAAAGGGAATTTTATTATTTGACCGTAAAAAGAAGCATATTGAACTATGAAGTTATAAAAACCAACAAACAAATAACAACGGAAAACATTTATGTATAATTTCCAATCACTTCATTAATTTCTTATTACTTCTAATAAAATTTTATTTGAGGAGTTAAAGTTTTAGCTTTAGCTTCTAAACACCATATTAGCGTAGCGTGTTAGCGTTAGCAGAGGTAATGTTTATGATTACTGTTAATAACTGTAGAGTAGTAGGAAAAGTTAGGGTTAGAGGTTAGGGTGAGGGGTCAGAGGTTAGAGGTTAGGGTTAAGTCATCAATGCTCTAAAGGTAGAGCCCTGAGCTCTCAGTGTTTTCTCTGTTTACCTGTCGGCCATGTTGAGAGCTCCAGCCTGGAGCCTCTGGGCCTCAGCTGAAGGTGAGCCGCCGCCGCTCAGGATGACGGATGAGATGTGTCACTCAGCAGGTTGTTCGGTTTGTTCCCACCGGCCATCTGACGCTGCAGGAAAAATAGTTCACATTCTTCAAAGTATTCGTTTTAATATGAATCCATCAGTCGACTTCAAACCCAGACGTCGGTGGATGATTCCAGATCAGCAGCTGATGGACACGACTTAAAGGACGACCTTTCCTCACTGCAACAAAATCACATTTTTCACAACAAATGTCAAAATTGATGACTGAATGTTGGTTTCTGTAGAAAGTTATTCATAATCTTTAATATTAAAGGACAAAAAGAATTTTGAAAAACAACCAGAATTTGTAGAGTGATAGAAAAAACTAAAATCGTGTTTAAATCATAACTATTATCTAATCATATCATGAGATTTCACTCTGCTCAGTTCTGTTCTGATTGGTTTTAGGGCCTCTGTCACTTTAAATCCAAAAAATCTGATGCTGGCCACGCCCCCTACTGTTGGCCACGCCCCCATAGCAACATTTTCACATTTACATTCGCATGTGAAAACTGATGCAAACAGATGCAGTTATACAGCCATACGTGTTGGAAAAGCAGAAGTGGAGCTTCCTTTACAACCAACCAGAACACAGCCAGTGGTTTCTGGATGGTGAGTCGACAACGAAACACTCGTCTTTTCCAGCAGCCATTGTACAGAACATAGAGCAGGAAAACCAGCTGATCAAATGAAACGGAGTTCTGCTGGGGTTGCTAGGTAACAGCCTGATTGGTGTCGTTACATTTGGAGGTTTTCAAGTCGCTCGTTTTCCAGACATCAGAAAACATTAATTTACTGACAAAAACCAGCAGGATTTTTTTTAAGTGCTTCGTTTGTTTTCAGAAGCAGCAGAAACTCAAAGGAAATAACAAAATCGTGTGAAATGTGAATATTGGATTATGAAGCATTAATTCATCCAGTTCTTATATTAAAACTCATTTCAGTTTCATGTTGACCCAGGATGACAGAAATGACCTGAAACCTAAAGCTGATGCGATTCATGACCTTCTGACCTCTGGGTCACAGGCTTTGTGCCGGTTTGTTTGCGGTCGGGGTCACCAGGTGCTCGTTTTAACATGACAACAAACAGAACCTGAACCGGGTCGGTTCTGTTTTCCACTGTTGGACTTTATCATCACTTTTCAGCCTCAGTCGTCAGAACAGATTTTATCTGCTTCATGAATATTAATCATCCCTGGAGGTTCAAGTTCAGTGAAGACTTTCAGTCAGAGTGATAAAGCGGTTCTATCTGCTGTATGTCTGGGCTCTTATAATCAGAACCCGTCCAGCGTTTTGTCCCGGAACTCTGAGATAAGAAACAGGGAACCAGTCCGGCCCTCAGGCTGGACCTCGCTCTGCCCTCCTGTTTGGTTTTCATATCATTTTTCTTTCTTATTTCGTGTTTAAACAAGCAGAGAAAACAGGGTTGTTCTAGTTTCACTGTTTTTAAAATGCTGGTTTGCATAACTGAAATATTTCTCTGCTGCTCAGATGAACAGCTGCACTTTTTCAGAGGTTGAACTTCAACAGATTGTCAATGAGTTTCAATCAATATTTGGTCCAAAAATGTTAGATTTATCAATTCATAACACAAAAACTTGGATATGTGACAAAACTGCAAAATGTGTCCTGGATACCATCCATGGATGGAAAGACTCATCAATGAAAATATCTCTGCAGTTTTAGCATATCAGGAAACTGTTAGCCTTTACATTTCAAACCTGCTAACAGTTATCAGTTATTGTCTAAACAGCTCAGCTAATATCAAAACTATGTTAGCTTTCTATCATCTAATAATATCTGACATAGCAAAAACTTTATTTCATAATTATTCTATCAGAAAGTTTAGCATGATCATTAAGACGATGCTAGCAATATTTTAAACATCTTTAATGTTGTTTTAACAATTATTACACAGTTAACATGTCAAAAAATATTTCAGTATTTCAATATATTTTAGCAGTTTATCAAGTCTAAATTTTGCTATAAATAATCAGCATTATCATTTTAAAGATTAGTAATATGATCTTATTTTAGCATTAATAGCTAGTATTAGCATTGTCCTGAAAACTACATTAGCATTGTTATATTAATGGTTTTTGCTTCAACACCTGAAACTGTTAGAGTTATTATAATTATTAGAATTATTAAATGTATTAATTCTGTTTACTTTTTAATCATGGAGCTAACTGCATAGCTAGCATTATGAAGCTAACTGCATAGCTAGCATTATGGAGCTAACTGCATAGCTAGCATCATGGAGCTAACTGCATAGCTAGCATCAAGGAGCTAACTGCGTAGCTAGCATCATGGAGCTAACTGGATAGCTAGCATCATGGAGCTAACTGCATAGCTAGCATCATGGAGCTAACTGCATAGCTAGCATTATGGAGTTAACTGCATAGCTAGCATTACAGTCTGAATAGTTTTGTGTTATGAGTGTCACATTTTCTCTACATTAGTAGTTTGTTTGCTGTTTTTGAAATTCAATCACTTTATTTGAAACAATGTAGAAAAATGATGACGCTATTTTAAAACTAACATTACAAATACATCGAAACAAAAACAACCAGGAAACGGAGGATTAGTGCGTCTGACCGCAGACAACCCAACACCTTCAGGACGTTACATAACTTACAGCCGGTGAGTAAAGGTTGCTCACCTGGACGCGCCCCTCCCCTGCATGTTTCTGCTTTTATTAGCGTCACGCCCCGAACATCCAGGTGACACAGCAGGGAACCGACAACATTTTACCTGCTAAGTCACGATCCGCTGCTCTAACAAGTTGGTTCTGAACACATTACAGTCAAATAAAGAACTTTATGTTCTGCAATGTAATAATAATAATAATAATAATAATAATAATAATACAGTTTCTAACTGGATGTGCAGATACTGAATGCAGGTGGTTCAGATCATTTATTCAGAAATGTTCTGGAACATTTGTGAGCCGCTGCTTTGTCACAACAGAACAGAACAGAACAGCTTTATGAGGGACTTGAATGAAGCGTTACTCACAGCCACAGTGTGTGTGTGTGTGTGTGTGTGTGTGTGTGTGTGTGTGTGTGTGTGTGTGTGTGTGTGTGTGTGTGTGTGTGTGTGTGTGTGTGTGTGTTACAGGAGGGTGTTTCCAGCTTCTGATCGGAGGAATGTGAGGCGAGGCTGCAGAGTTTCCCAGCACTGTGGCAACCTGCTGGTTGAGCAACCTGCGCTGACTTCACACGTTTGCTCTCCTGTTCTTCAGGAAAGTTAATGAATGTGATTAAAATTAGAGAGCGGGTCAACAAGACATTGGACTTGAACTTTGACATTTCTGTAAGCGTAACAGCTGGACACGGTAACCATGGTAACTACTGTACAAACATTGTCCCAGTGGGGTTGTTAAGGTGTGGACCTGTCAACACTGGATCGTTTACGTTTTCAGACGTTTTCACTCACCGCAGCATCTGCGCTAATGTTAGCATCTGCGCTAATGTTAGCATCTGCGCTAACGTTAGCATCTGCGCTAACGTTAGCATCTGCGCTAATGTTAGCATGTCTGCTAGCTGTAAGTGTTTAGCCTCTTAGTTTCCCACTGATTTTTAAACTTTCAGTTGAATAAAGTTTAAGTTTTAGTTTTGATTATCAACTGTTAATTATGTTTTAGGGAGTTAGACGTTCATATTCATGCTCTTATTTGGAAGTTCTCCACCTGTGATGCAGAGCAGCAAATAATGTTTGTTCTCTACCCAGAATGCAACAGTGAACTGTTTAAATGTGTTTCTGACTGAATCCCTCTGCGGTCAGTCAGGCTGCATTAGCAACAGTTAGCAAAACGAAGCAACTGTAAACTTCCTGAAGCTCAAGCCGTACAGGAAGCTGCTTTAGCATTAGCTTCCACCACTCTGCTACTTAGCATTAGCAGAACTAATGTCAGCGCTAAAGGGTTAGCATTTAGCACAGCTGTTATCAACTATTTTTAAAGCTCAGAAAAGTCAAAAACCACTGAAGTGACTTTTAATTTCAGCTTCCTGCTTTTATTTTGTTACTTCCTGACATTTCTGCAGCAACAAGGAGACATTTATGCTTCAGAGCAAAAGAAACAACTGAGCTAAATGTCAAATACATTTTATAATTATTTTTAATGTTTCAAAGAGTTTTTTAAATCACTTTTAATTGTCATCAGTGAAAGGCTTTGAGAACATTCCAGAAATATTTCAGCACAGACAGATTCTCTTGTTCTTCTCATAAAAGGTTTTTCTCAGTCACAAAGGAAATTTTCACGCCTCTGAAAAACTTTCTAATCGGAATCCAAACCATGTCGGTGTAAAAAAAGCCTGCAGAGCCCGCCCCTCGCTGTCTCCGCCCACGGGGCGCCGGCGCGCCGCAGGTGAGCTGACCCCGCCCACCGCGCAGCCTCTTGCCGCAGCCCGTCAGGCGGCGGCAGATCAGCGCGGAGTCCGAGCAGCGAGCAGGTAAGAAGCGGCGGCTGGTTTACCTGCTGGGTTTGTTTCAGGAAGGGGACTTTAGTTTGGAGAAAAGCTCTTAAAGGGGCCGCAGCGCCGCCAGAACAGCTCAACTTTAAATTACAGTTTGTCTGAATTATGTAGCAAAATGGCTGGAATGAGTTTTTAATCCCATCAGAAGGTGTTTTTATCACATCAGGTAATCATGAGGAGATTAAACTGGTGACACATTAACTTTCCTCTGGACCAAAAGCTCCAGCTGACACTGTCTCTTTAAACCATAAATGCTCGGAGATGAACTTTGGTTTTATCAGGAGGAATTTCTGAAGCTCTTGGCTTCATGCAGCTATTAGAGGAATGAATGGAATCAAGCAGCAGATCAGCTGGAAAATCCTGCACTTTGTCTCAATTCTGAAGTTTTTTCATGAAACTCAGTTTGATTGAGGACCAAAGTTACATTTTTGTCAAAGGAACAAAATAGTTTAGTTTGTCAAACCCATTTGTTTGAGAAGCCAGTTCCCCTCCTGGCCTGTGGGGCGCTGCAGCAAGAGCCACTGAAGAAGCCACTGAGCACAAATTCCTTCTGCACAAAATCAACTTTTATCAGATTTTAGCGGTTCAATAATTTCCTGAGTTATTTCTCATGCTAGTGCTAAAAGCTAGCTGGGGTTTGTTTGGGTTGTTTTTACCCAGAATGCATTGCATTAAAGCGATTTCTGGTCCGTTTGGCGTTCACATGCGCAGCCAGGTTCACTTCAACCAAACTGAGACGAGAGTTCACGGCTCACCAAACGGACCGGACCGGACCAGACTGGATTAGACTGGACCGGACCGAACCAGACCGAACCGGACCGAACCAGACAAATGGACTGGAGTTGAACGAGTCCGTTAAATCCGTCCAACGGGTCGACATTCCTCCACTGTGACTCTTTAGATCAATTGGGTCAACCGCATCACTTTACACATCCGGGTGTTTTGGATCAGAACCGAATCATTAGAACTGGTTTTTATTTGCAGAAGTTAATTAATAAATAAACCCAAACAGGAAGCAGCTGCTTTCACTGCCCAGAAAGTTTCACTATGTTTGAAGTTCTGTTGGATTCTTCTGGTTCCGGTTCAGTACTGACTGCTTCTTGATGAGTCAGCGGTTCTGACCCAAACGAGATCGACCCTGCGGGTCCGGCTGGACTGGAGCGGAACCGCACAGCCGCTGTCTGGAGAGGTTAAAGGTGAAACCGTCCGGGCTGAGCGGTTCCGATCAGACGGGTTTTCCTCGCTGGCGACGGCCTGCATGTAGCGGCAAGTTTCATTTTTATTAATTTGCTTTTAATGTTTTTGTTGTTTGAAGTTGGCAGCTCAGATACAGATCTGCAGTTTCCTGTAAACCTGCAGAGACGATTATTAACAGTCATCTATTGATCATCTATTGATCATCTATTGATTGTCTACTGACCTCTGACCTGTAGGAACGGTTTGCATTGTAACTTTAAATTTCTCTGCTCTTTGTAAAAAATAATTAAATCTGTTGTTTCCTGTTAACAGGAAGCCGACCAACCAGACCAGCAGGAAAACAACTGTTTTCTCTCTCACTTTTTCTCGGCACGCACCCAACGACTCTCTCCTTTAAAAACATTTATCTGATGTTTGACCTACGGAGCTACAGAAATGTCTACATTTCCTGCTTCCTGTCCCACTGACCTCTAATGTAAAACACCAAGCAGGTCGACATGTAGGACATCAGTCCAGCTGGAGCCGGTTTGTTTTCCCAGAATTGTTTTTACTAAATAAAGCAGTTAGCTGCTACTTCCTGTTAGCTGCTACTTCCTGTTAGCTGCTACTTCCAGTTAGCTGCTACTTCCTGTCCTGCTCCGGTTGCGGTTGAGTGGATTGGTTGTTTTCTCCTGTTTGAACAGCGCTGCGGCTCGTCCTGCAGGATTCCCTCGTCTTTGCGGTTCTGTTGAGCGTAGCGTCCAGCAGGCGGGAGCAGATCCAGTCTGCTGTCTTTGTTTGGACTGGGTCTACTGGTTTTGCTGGTCTTTATAAACCCAGTGGCTTGTTTCCAGGCATTAGTCTGAGTCGGATCAGTCTGGGTTGTTTTGTCTGCAGAACATTGCTGAGATGCTAAAACTCTGAAAAGTTTTTAAAGCTTTTATTTTGTTAAATTCAACTCAGAACTGGAAATATAATAAAATGTTCATGTTTGGATGTTTTGTCACCAAACAAAGAATCACCTAAATTTCTCTTTTTCAACTAATTATTCACAGCTTGTTTCGACCTAAAACTGTTAATTTATTTCAGTTGCTGGTTTATCTAAATAAAGAAAAATCCTTTATATTTGATCAACTTTTGTTTTTCATTTCAACCCCATAGAATTCATTTCACCAGTCATTTTGACCCCAGGAGGTCAGAGGTCATCAACCCTTTCAGTGTGGAGCCTCAAATGCTCCATAACTGTAAAGAACCAGGAAGTGATTTGTATGAGTGAAACCCGATTTATCGCGGTAGCATCGGTATCGGCCATGTTAGTTTCTTTACATATCGATCTGTAAGTAAAACTTATTGGTGCTTCAGAAAGAGGTTGGTCATGTGGTTTTTGTTGCGTCATGTGATGCAGTGAAGGATTATGGGTAACTGAGGCTGAAAAGCGAAGCGATTAGATGATTTTATGTCAGAATGGTAGGAAAATAAATATAATATTGGTAAATATCGGTTATCGACCAAAATGTTCCTCCGTACCTTCCATTATTGGGTTTTGCAGAAAAACCAACTTGTACCAAAATCAAGTTCATATATTTTCATGAATGAAGAAAAAAACTATTTAGTTTTGACCTATTGACTAAAAAATACTGAAAATGGCATTTTGTGCCAATATTGTGTAGAAATGGCATAAAAACAGTAAAACTGCAAAAAGCCATTTTATTCTCTGTCATTTTTGGTGCTTTGTGATCCTACGGAGGGCCTTAAGAGCCGAATGTTTGCTCCAGAGGTTGCGCACATTGTTTTTTTTATAATCTTTAGCAAATGAATATTTTTTATTTCTGCAGATGTTTGATTAATTGGGTTTTGTGACTCTTCCAGTTTCCATAAATCTCGTCTGTGAGAAAGCGTCTACCTGGATGATGTCACTGTTTTTGCAACGCTTCCTCCCCTCCCTGCTGACACCTGCTTTCAATGTTTGTCTGTTCACCTTCTCACAAAGCTCCATTACTGGAGCCTTTAGTCACGTCATGAATCCGATGAGCTCATCGTGTTTCAGACGTCGCTGCTGCTGAACCCCTTAGCTCAGGCGTAGCATCGTTATGCTAATGAGGCGATCAGAGCCACTGAGGTTTGAGACGCATCAGAACCTCAACGAATCCAAACTCCACCCACAGAAACTGAGACTCTTTCATCTGAAACTCGTTCAGAGTTTTGCAGATTTCTGATCATTTCAACTAGAAAAATGTTTCAAAACTTTGACTCAAATGTTGCTTATAGACGGAAAAATGAGAAAATCTGAGCGAGTGTTTTTGGTCCAGTTTGTGGCGCAAATGTCTTAATAAGACAAAAGTAAATAAGTAACTTTTCAGAAAGATATAAAAGCTGCATTTAACTCAATAAATACAGATTAAAAACATCATGGGGGAAATATTGTGTTATTCTAGTAACTTTTTGTCAATACTGAGGAAATATTGACTTGTAAAAGCTTCTGCATGTTTCTATGCATTTACTGGTCTGTGGTTTTATTAACTGGATTCTCTGTTCAGCTTGTTGAATTTTAATGAAACTCAATGAAAATTCAGCCATTATTTTAAACATTGTGGGTGAAAATAGTTGATGGTGGATTTAGTTTTTTGGCCATGCCAGTCAAAATGGCTGTTTATTGTTTCCTCCAATTGTGACTCATTGAAGTAGAAATATTTACTATTTAAATATTCTGATTAATGGAAAACCTCTCAGATTCTATCGTCATATTTCTAGGTTATTCCTGTATAAACTGCAGGATCAGGTTTTAGCTTCTGTTTGTATTTAATCCTGAAGGTTTTCTGTGTTTTATATTATTGGTAAAATGTAAAGAGGAGTGAATTTATATGTGTGTGTGTGTGTGTGTGTGTGTGTGTGTGTGTGTGTGTGTGTGTGTGTGTGTGTGTGTGTGTGTGTGTGTCTGTCAGCTGTCTGTCTGTTTTCTAAAGGTGGGAAGTCTGTCTGTGTTTGCAGGCTCCATATTTACTCTGAATTGCTCTTATTGTTCTGCAGCTGACAAGTTTTGCATTCCTCTTTGCTCATCTCTGCAGCACAATCCCAGTTAGTTTTAGTTTTATAGTTGTAATTTTAGACACTTTTTTCTTTTAAGATCATGTTTTAGTTTCTTAATGAGGTCATTTTGGATAGCTGTGTCTTTTTCTGCTTGTTTTTTGTCTCTGGAGGGTTTTAGGCAGGAATGCATCACTTGTTGCCATATTTCTCCGGTCTCTTTAGAATGATCTGTCCTTTGTTCCCTTTATCTCTTTACTCATTATAAGCCAAACTGTCTGGAATGAGCTACACCTCAAACAGGCATTTGATGACTTTTTCTCATTAGCTCACAGAAATCCAGGGTTTGAATCTTCCCACAAAAAGAGGATCAGAGTTTTGAATCTGTCACAGCATCCTTTCAGCTCCAGACGAATCTGATTTAATCTGTTAAATCTCAATAAAAACACAGGATTTTACTGTAAACTATGAGTCACTTCTACAGAGATTTTATCACTCAAAGTAGTTCATGGTTGGATTGGTCTCCGTTTAGCCTTTCAGAATAAAATAAACAAATATTTAATTTAATCATCTGAGACAAAGTTGGATAAATTTGGCCCTAAATGTTTTTTTAGGTCTGGTGAGAAATGTTTGTAAGTAATGGCTGTGTACAATAATAGATGTTAGCTAAGCATGCTAACTACCATTGTATTGACATGCTAACTGTTTGCTAATATAAAATGTTTAAATTGTTGTCATCAAAGATAAAATTTGACCAAGTTTAATATTTCTGTGAGATTGCTTTGTTTTGATAAACACGAACAGGTTTGGAGTTTAGCGGATGGCTAAAGGCTTCTGGCTATCTGCTAATTATGCTAGCACAATGTCTAAAGACATCTAGACTAAATGTTAAGAATAAAAATGTGTTGAAAGTTCAGGTTCAGTTAAAAATGGTCATTTTGTCTGAATCAAAAGAATACTTTAAAAATATATTAGCTAAGTATGCTAACTAGTACTGACATGCTAACGTCTAAATTGTTGTGGTTAAATATAAAATTTGACTAAATTTGATATATTTTTGATGTTTTAGATCTCTACAGTTTCATAAATGTTTGTGTTTAGTTTGTAATTTGATGCTAATGCTATTTGTTATCCGCTAAATATGCGAGCATGGAATATGCTAAATGACAATGGCTAAACATGTCTGTGTGACGGTTAGAAATGCTAAGTTTAGCTATGGACACAATGCTAATGCTTACTAGCTTAAGGTGATAAATGCTAACGGTAACATCCAGCAGTGTTCACTGCAGCTGCCAGGTCTGAATGAGTCTAAATGTGACGTAAATTTGGCAGAATGAGCCCTGAGACAGATGAGATCATTGAATCGTTGAATCGTTAGATCATTGAATTGTGAGGGTTGATTTTCTTCTGGGTTGTTTTAAAGCGTGATTCAGTGAAAAGTTGATCGACTGGCAGCTTTGACAGGATAAACGTCAGGAATGAGGCGTGAAGTTCAACAAATATTCAAACCAGTTTCTGAGGTTAAACTGATTATTCAGATCATTTTTCTTCTGATCATATCTAATATTTGATGTTTGTTTGCTTCCTTGATTGTTTCTGTGGTTCAAACTGAATCGATTTAGTATTTTCTGAATTGATTTAGTATTTTCTGAATTGATTTAGTATTTTCTGAATTGATTTAGTATTTCAGTAGAACTTCCTGCACGTCTGAAATGTTTCCTGAATTGATCAATTTTGGGTCGATCAGATTTAATTTTTTTTTAAATCCTAAATTAAAAATGTTTGTTCTTTTCTACAGTTTTGGCTCCGATATTGTTGCTCATTAATCAGAATTAATATTTTTGAGTCTTGATAATTGATCACTACATTAGTGATGATTATCCTGCGATTAATCGCGGTTTGTGGTCTAAATTGTCTGAACCGTCTGAGCTTCGCTCTCGGCTGATTTTTAGTGATATTTTCAGTTTTCGGTCTCAGTCTGAAGCTTCATCTGAACATTTTTTCATCGTTTCGCCTCTGAACTCGACTTGCTGTCATTTGGTTTTAATGGTTTCAGGCTGAAGGTTTTCAATCTGCTCCTTTCTGCTGCTAATGGATTTCTCTCAGACTAATTATTCATCTGCAGTTTCTCCTGGAATCTCTCAGTTTATTATTTAGCATTTTTCAGCTGCTGGTGTTTTTTGTTTCCTTCAGGATTTAATGAGCTGGTTTTGCATTATGCATCACCTGCCGGCTTCGCTGCGACATCTGGGGAAGTTGGCTTCACTCCAAGATGGCGGCCAGCGAGGCTCATTACTCGTTAGGCCTTGACGCCGGGCCCGGCGGAACCGGCCGGACCCGGTGGGAGTCCCGTCGCTCAGACAGTTAATTTAGCTGCAGAACATCTTCAGGTTCTGGTCGGGAAGCGGAGCGAAGGTTTCTGGGAACAGGAAGCATCTGGTCGTCTTTCTGCTGATATTATTATTATTAATGAACTTCTAGTTCTGGTTATATTATATTCCTGTATTTTTAAAACTGATACCAAAGTATAAATTCACAAAATGATCAACATCCTTCATTTTAATGTTTATTTTTAGTGTAGAAATTCTCATAAAGTTATTTATTATTATTACAACTTTATTTTTGTATTTTATTCTCACAATATTTTGGCTGTTTTCTTTCGTATAACTTCTTGTAGAACTAAAACTTTTTAAATATTATTTTAACTTTTTTTGGTAAAATTATGATTTTATATGATTTATTATCCGTTTCATTTTTATGCTCCTGTTATTATAACTTTTTTCTTCATAATTAGAACTATTTGATATCATCATGATGATTTTCTTATATGTAAAGTTATTCCGTATTATTTTAGTTTATGTTCATGTTATTATGATTTTTCAATATTGGAATTTAAAATAATATAAATAATGTCTATTTTTGTCATAAAACCTCATATTATTACTATTTTTTTCTACATCTTTATCTTATTGATATAACTTTATTATTAATAACATTATAATTCTTATAACTTCTGTGATTATTGCAACTTTATTCTCATATTATCAAATCTTTATTCTGGTAATTTAACAGATTTATTTTCTAAAATAATTTTCAGCTCCAGTTTTTATTCATCGCCTGAATATTTTCAGTCTCGCTTCAGTTTTAGTAAAACTGGGAATAAATAAATATTAATTTATTAAACATCAGAAACAGATTTATTAAAATTGAATATTTCTGCTCCGTCTGCAGCCTCGGGTTTCTCAGCAGGTCTCTGAGTTTGGACCGGGCCGAACGGGCCGGGCCCGGTTCTGCAGCAGAACCAGAACCATTAGACAAACTGGTTCTGCTGTTCAGTCTGCAGGTGGAATCGTTGAGAAAAAGCAGCCAGAGTTTTAGATTTTCTAATAACTGACCATCATTCGCCTGTTTTTGATTCGGTTCATTAAACTGTTGGATAATATTTGATCCTGCAGCTTCTGAACAGATTTAATGACGTTTCATGATTCATGTGTTGATGTTTCTCCATCGATAAATAAAGTCGTCGTCAGCAGCAGCACTCCTTCATGACTCAGCGCCGGCAGAATGCTGCTGCACTTTGGACCAGTTCACTCCCACCAGTACCGACTGGGAGGAACCACTGGCTGTTTCATCAACATGGAAACAGATTCTCATGTGGAAACTGTTTAAAAATGAAGCTTCAGCCTCTAAACACCCTAAATGTTTTATTCTGTGATGTCGATTTCAGATTCACTGAGGAGTTTTTCAGATTGAGATTATTAATCTGAGAAAATTAATGATATGTTTGGTTAGAAGAATCTGAGACCAACGACAGAATCCAGATGATTTATGAAGAAAACATGGAAAAAATAAGATCAAAGATTATCAGCTGATCAGATGCATTGATTAGCTGCAGGAGATTTCAGGTTGTTGGCTCAACGCCAGGGCAGGAAGACGACGGCAAACGAAACGAAAACCGAATCTGTTCAGAAACTGTTGCTTAGCAGATTCTCCTCTCTGAACAGATTCTCCTCTCTGAACAGATTCTTCTCTCTGAATAGATTCTCCTCTCTGAACAGATTCTCCTCTCTGAACAGATTCTCCTCTCTGAACAGATTCTTCTCTCTGAACAGATTCTTCTCTCTGAACAGATTCTTCTCTCTGAACAGATTCTTCTCTCTGAACAGATTCTTCTCTCTGAATAGATTCTCCTCTCTGAACAGATTCTTCTCTCTGAACAGATTCTTCTCTCTGAACAGATTCTCCTCTCTGAACAGATTCTTCTCTCTGAACAGATTCTTCTCTCTGAACAGATTCTTCTCTCTGAACAGATTCTCCTCTCTGAACAGATTCTTCTCTCTGAACAGATTCTTCTCTCTGAACAGATTCTCCTCTCTGAACAGATTCTTCTGTCTGAACAGATTCTTCTCTCTGAACAGATTCTTCTCTCTGAACAGATTCTCCTCTCTGAACAGATTCTTCTCTCTGAACAGATTCTTCTCTCTGAATAGATTCTTCTCTCTGAACAGATTCTTCTCTCTGAACAGATTCTCCTCTCTGAACAGATTCTCCTCTCTGAACAGATTCTTCTGTCTGAACAGATTCTTCTCTCTGAACAGATTCTTCTCTGAACAGATTCTCCTCTCTGAACAGATTCTCCTCTGAACAGATTCTTCTCTGAACAGATTCTTCTGTCTGAACAGATTCTCCTCTCTGAACAGATTCTCCTCTGAACAGATTCTCCTCTGAACAGATTCTTCTCTCTGAACAGATTCTTCTCTGAACAGATTCTCCTCTCTGAACAGATTCTCCTCTGAACAGATTCTTCTCTGAACAGATTCTTCTGTCTGAACAGATTCTCCTCTCTGAACAGATTCTCCTCTGAACAGATTCTCCTCTGAACAGATTCTTCTCTCTGAACAGATTCTTCTCTCTGAACAGATTCTTCTCTCTGAATAGATTCTTCTCTCTGAACAGATTCTCCTCTCTGAACAGATTCTCCTCTCTGAACAGATTCTTCTCTCTGAACAGATTCTTCTCTCTGAACAGATTCTCCTCTCTGAACAGATTCTTCTCTCTGAACAGATTCTTCTCTCTGAACAGATTCTTCTCTCTGAATAGATTCTTCTCTCTGAACAGATTCTCCTCTCTGAACAGATTCTTCTGTATGAACAGATTCTTCTCTCTGAACAGATTCTTCTCTCTGAACAGATTCTCCTCTCTGAACAGATTCTTCTCTCTGAACAGATTCTTCTCTCTGAATAGATTCTCCTCTCTGAACAGATTCTTCTCTCTGAACAGATTCTCCTCTCTGAACAGATTCTCCTCTCTGAACAGATTCTTCTGTCTGAACAGATTCTTCTGTCTGAACAGATTCTCCTCTGAACAGATTCTCCTCTCTGAACAGATTCTCCTCTGAACAGATTCTTCTCTGAACAGATTCTTCTGTCTGAACAGATTCTCCTCTCTGAACAGATTCTCCTCTGAACAGATTCTCCTCTGAACAGATTCTTCTCTCTGAACAGATTCTCCTCTGAACAGATTCCCATATTCTCTCTGTTTCCTCTTCAAGTCTTTGGATCTACAAGTTGCTGCAGTTTTGAATTGAATTTATTTAAACAGTTTATAATCTGTAATCCCAAACTCTCCAAATGTTCCACATCTGTGGTTTCCTGAATATTCTGGAAGTTTTCTTGGATTAAAAGGACAAAAGCTGAACTGATTCATTCTGAACGTCATCAGAAAGGAATCAGACTCTCCTAGAAACAAAGAAAAGGGAAAGTTCCTGACATTTAGTCACATATTTACGTCTGTTGGATTTTCAGATTTAAACTCTTTAATTTGAGATTTTCTCAGATTATTATTGATGTTTTTGTTCCATTAAATGAAAAGTTCCTGAACTTTAAAGACATAAAGGATGAAAGTTATGATGTATCTGAGTGCCCTGTGTGTGTGTGTGTGTGTGTGTGTGTGTGTGCAGTGTGTGTGTGTGTGTGGAGTGTGTGTGTGTGTTTGTGTGTGTGTGTGTGTGTGCAGTGTGTGTGTGTGTGCAGTGTGTGTGTGTTTGTGTGTGTGGAGTGTGTGTGTGTGTTTGTGTGTGTGTGTGTGTGGGGGGGTGTTTGTGTGTGTGTGTGTGTGTGTGTGGGGGGGGGGGGGGGGTGTTTGTGTGTGTGTGTGTGCGTGTGTGTGTGTGTGTGTGTGTGTGTGTGTGTGTGTGTGTGTGTGTGTGTAAGCAGTGTGTGTGCAGTGTGTGTGTGTGTGTGTGCGCAGTGTGTGTGTGTGTTTGTGTGTGTGTGTGTGGGGGGGTGTTTGTGTGTGTGTGTGTGTGTGTGTGTGTGCGCAGTGTGTGTGTGTGCGGCGCGGTCTCGTTAAGCCGGCCTGCTCGTCAGGGCGTGTCGGACCTGGAGTCGAGCCCAGGGCGGCGCCCTGAACACTCCCTGAGGTGTGAATCCAACCCGGAGCAAAACTCTGACTTCACTTTCATTTCTGATTCGATTTTTAATTAAAAAAGTTTCCAGATTAATAAAATCTGCAGTAAAAACATTAAAACATGATGAACTTTAAACACATCAGCAGCTCAGGGTGTGTTGGCTTCAGTCTGCTCCAGGGGGCGCTGCGCCACCGATTGATGCATCTAAACCAGACATAATCAGCGGATCCAAACCGGACAAGTGAATAATACCGTTTACGGAAAAACATTAGTGCTGAAATTAATTCCTGACTTTCTTCCTCCACTGAACGTTTTGACTTTTTTCTGTTCTGTCCTCAGTTCCTTCCCTCTATGACTCCTTCTCTCCTTTCCTTGGTCTGCTCTTCCTTCCTTATGTCATCTTTCCTTTTTTCCTCACAATTTTGTAATTTTCTTCTTTTGTGTCATTCCTTCATTGTTTTACTTTCTTTCCTTCCTTCCTTCCTGCCCTGCTTCCTTTCTTTCTAGCCTACGTTCTTTCCTTCCTAGTGATCTTTATTATTTTAATCACTCTGAATGAAGGAACCCTGACCTTTGACCTCTGCTCTTCTTCTCCTCCTTCCTTGTTTCTTTCTCTGTCTTTGAGCCTCTCACTTTGCTGCCAAAACTTTTTTCTGTGTGTTGAGCCAATCGGGTCGGCTCCTCAGCCTGAGGTTCTGTGTGTTGAGCCAATCGGGTCGGCTCCTCAGCCTGAGGTTCTGTGTGTTGAGCCAATCGGGTCGGTTCCTCAGCCTGAGGTTCTGTGTGTTGAGCCAATCGGGTCGGCTCCTCAGCATGAGGTTCTGTGTGTTGAGCCAATCGGGTCGGCTCCTCAGCCCGGCTGACTCTCTGCCAGCTGCAGGTTGTCGTTAAGGTCGTCTCCATGTACACAGCGGCTCGGCTCGGCCCGGCCCAGCCCACCCAGCCGCTCTCCCACGGCCCAAACCTCCGTTAGTTTGAGCTCAGGCAGGAAAAGGCTCAACATGAACGTCTCTGCAGATCCCACTGTGAGTATTTCACAAAAACAAAACTAAAAATCTGCTGTTGGGCCTTTAACTCAGACCTACTGAGTTCTGGTTCTGTTCTTGCTGTTTGAATCCGATTTGTATTTAAACTCAAAAATGCATTTTTAGAACAAAATTCTTAATTTTCTACTTAGAAAACCATTGTACGGAAACCCATAGCTGTCAAAATGCAGAGTCAATGTGAGAAAAAGAAAGGCAGACATGATTATTGTTTTGATTAATAAATGAAACATTTTTAGAAGCAACATCCTCCTGGCAGATTTTTATTCACAGTTACAACTTGATTTCTAAAATCCAGTATGGCCGACTTTCATAAATCAATGTTGCAGATGCTGTAAACAATGTTTATTTCAGTCCCATTAGACATAAAAATGTAGTTTTAAAGGTTTTATTGATGACTGTAGCCTCCTGGTTGCTGAATATTTTAGTTAGCAAATCATTTGGAAATGAAATGTTTTTAAATTCTCCTCTTAAGTCACTTCTTAAAGAAAATAGAAAGAACCACGTTGATTGTTCTAGCTAACAGAGGCTAGCTGTATTTTTAGCATCCAACTATCATGTTGTTATATTTAGTTATCTGATATAAATAACCTTAAAGCAGAAGGAAATAAATCACAGTTAAAGGTTATAATCAGTCTGTAAAGTTTATACGTGTATAAACCATCATCAAGTAGCTAATGCTGTGAGCTAGCATGGAAGCTAGCTTCTTAAGCTTTGTGCTTATCAAAAATTACTTTTTCTTGATTCCCTAAATAAACATAACTTGTCAGTTTAAAACCAAAGTCAAGTCCAGACTAATATTTATGTTACAACAGATTTATGAGTTGTTGGATTAGCTACATGCTAACATTCACTTAGTTAGCTTCAACTCTATTAGTTTTACCAGTTGTAGTTTAACTGACACCCAGTAGATTCTTCAGGTTCATTATTACTTTGAAATCCTCCTGATGTTGTTAAATCTGTAGTTTTTAGCCAGTAGCTCTGAAATGTGTATTGCTAACATCAGCTGTTAGCCTTTTTATAAACCAAAGCAGGGACACATTCAGGCCGTTCTGAAGGATCCCTGCAGAGCAGCAGAGTCATTTTAATGATGGTTAGCCCTATTAGCATATCATTTTTACTTAAAACCATAAAATGTGAGAATCTCCTCTGAAAGGGGAGACCTGTCTGCTAGAAATTACATTTCTATAGAGCTAATTTGTTTCTCCAATTACATTTAGCTGTGTAACATAATTAGTGGGGAACATTAGCAGCATATAAGCCTAATTTCTAAGAGACGAGGTCAAGGAGTAACGAGGAGAGAATTATAGCGTCTCATTCATCAGGCGCCGCTTTGCTGCATAATTACCTTTTATTGAAGCTAAACAAGTTTGTTGGAGCTTCTGATGGTTGAACGCAACTTAAATAATGTTCAGTTTTAACATTTCGTCCTGTTTGTGAAGCGAGTGAGACTTTCTGAGAGGAGTAAAAACACAGTGGACGGTTCTGATTGCGTTTAATCAGCCATCACAGCGTTTGTGTCGCCGGCGTCCGGCCCACTCATGTCACGACTTCTTCAACTCGCGCAGCGCGGGGAAACAAATTCACTGCCGTCTGTCCATCTGTGTTTTCTGCAGAGGAAAGCAGATGAAGACTTTTGAGTCGTGAAGGTTCAGGATTACAATATTCTCTGTAGGTGTTTCACTCGTCATTTAATTGCTCATTAAATTTCAGGAATCTTTGCCTGAATTTTTCTCCTTTTGCATTTTTTGGTGGATGTTCTTAAAATTTGTTTAGCCTCTAAAATGTCGGCTTGTGTTTCAAAAACCGTTTAATTAAACTTGCAGAGGAGGCAGGAAACTCTGGGAAATGGACCTTTGACCTCCAAACAAGGCGATTTATTCACTGCACTGCAAAAACACAACCAAGTGTTTTTATTTAGTGTCTCGTGCAAATGAGACAAAACTTACGCAGGAGTCACTTTTTATCAAGACAGAAGAAATTGTCTTGATAAAAGATGATGAAATATTGATGAAAAAGTTTCTTTATCTGCAGTCAAACTCTGACATTTCATCATGTTAATTATTGTCTTAAAACATTCTCTTATATCTTGCTGTAAAATTACTTAAAGTGAATTCATGTGAAATAATAGTTTATCTCTGCAGTTTGCTGCAGATAAACAACGTTAACTAGCTGCTTGCTAGTTAGCGTAGCTGTGAATGTCAGCAGCTCTTCCTCTGCTGGTTTCAGACGCTGTGAACGTTCTGGAAGTTGACTCGGGTTTCCTGATGCTTGATGAATCCCTGCTCTCCCGTCTCTCTGCTCAGACTCCAGGTTTCCAGAGGAACAGAGAGGAGCTGCCCTTTTCTGTGGACGAACTACGGCAGCTGATAGAGGACAAAGTTAGCTTCCTGTGGTTAGCGACTGCAGACGACCAGCAGGTAAAAACCTCAAAACTCCAGAGTTCATGCAGCAGATCCACTCAGAGGAGTTCAGGAACTGAACTAAATGAATCAGATTCATTACCGATCTGAACAGTGCGGAGTGATTTTTTTTTTTTTAGTCAGGCTTTTCTGGAGAACCTCTGTGAATGTTAGTTTCCAGGTTTTTCCTCAGACTAAAGTTGAATTTAGCTCAAACTGACACTTTGAGTTCTGGGTAAAACATGTTTTTTCCATTTTGATGCAAAATATTTATGTATATTTTTTGTACAGTTTGTTATTCTTTTCTGAATCAATATATTCCAGTTAACAACTAATAAATTACTAAATTAGTTTTATATTATTTCTATAATTGATTCTCTGATTAATTGTTTCAGCCCTATCAGAAAATAACTGAATATAAATGTACACCACACTTTTCAGATTACATTTTTTCCCAATATTGTATTATGAATCATTTTCCTCCTCTGTTGTTTTATTACATAAAATCTCCGAAATAAGAAACTAAATGAAGTAAAACCTGGAAATGTTCATATTTGGAGGAGAATCCGTTTGATTTCAGAATATGAGGTTCTGATCCCGGTTCTGTGAGGTTCTGATCTCGGTTCTGTGAGGTTCTGATCTCGGTTCTGATCCCGGTTCTGTGAGGTTCTGATCTCGGTTCTGTGAGGTTCTGACCATCTGGTCTTGGTTTCATCACCACTATTCAGGAATCGGCTTCAGTGGTGCCGAGGTTAAAACCAAACTGAGATTATTAATAATCCTTCATCCGATTTATTCCTCCTGAAAAAACTCAAAATATCAACAAATAGTTTAAATACTTTCACAGGAAACAAAATTAACCTACAGGTAAAAAATTGCAGCTTTTTCAAGTCGATAAATAATCGCTTAAATATTTCCCCTGGTGGATTATTTAAACGACTGGATTATTAATAATCTGCCAGTGGAGATTAACACTTTCCCATCAATATGAGGGGATTATTGATCGGTTTGCAGCTGAACGTTGTTCTGTCGGGTCTTCTGGGACGTTTCTCTGGAGATGTTGTTGTTGCTGGTCGGTTCTGACTCAGTCGGACTCAGACGGGCAGATGACGGGGCGGATCGGGTCGATCTCCGCGTTCTGCCAGGATGACTCAGCCGATCTGTTGTCTTCCAGCCCACGGCTCTCCGAGGCCTCTGGCCGCTGCAGCAGGCTCAGACTGGACCAGAACCGAACCGCTCCGCCGGTACTGATGAGGTTTCTGCCCTCGCTCTGACCCGGTTCCTCTGGGTCTGACCCGGTTCCTCTGGGTCTGACCCGGTTCCTCTGGGTCTGACCCGGTTCCTCTGGGTTCTGCTCGGCCTTCGCTCTGGTTCAGATTACATCTTCATTTTAACTGGAAACTCAGAAACTGTGATGTAACCGGGCTCTTAAAGGGCCGGTTCACCAGAACCATTGGTCCAGATCCGTTCGTCTGGACCGAACATTTCTCCTCAGCAAGTACACGGCGACAGTGGAGAGCAACAAACACGACTTATTGGTGTGGCGTTTAAGCATTAGCTTCAAAATACCGTCTTTGTAAATAGCTTTAGCATTAGCCTTGCTAAATAAAAGGTGGGTGTAGCGCTTTAGCATTAGCTTCGCTAAAAACCATGTTGGAATAGCGCTTTAGCATTAGCTTCACTAAAAACCATGTTGGATTAGCGCTTTAGCATTAGCTTCTGCTAAATATGAAGTTGGCTTATTGCTTTAGTTGTCTCGTCCATATGTCTCTCTCTCTCTCAGGGATTCTGTTGCTCGCCCTAGAGGTCAGGGGTCAGGGGAGCTAGTAGCAGCAGTAGCTCCGTTAGCTTGTGAAATTAAAAACTTCCGGTTCTGGTTCCGTCTCTAACGTCTCTCATTTTGACATGTCAGGAGGTTTCAGTGTTTCCCGGATGCGTCGTCCGTGGCCTGGTTACAGGATGACCTCTGACCTCTGTTTGAAATGTTCCCTGTCAGGGTTTGGTGTTGGAGGAGAACCCAGAACAGGAGCTGTCACGGTTTGCTGCTCTGAGTCGGGAGTTGACCTTTCACCTCCAGGAGCTGCAGAGCCGAACGGAGCAGGAGCTCAGAACCATCCAATCACAGTGAGTGGAACCATGTTAACGTTCCTGTTGCTGTGGAGACACTGTGGATGTAACATGGTGAAATTTAGCAGGTTAGCATTAGCCTCCACTAGACGCCACACTGCTGTGTTAGCCGCTTGATGTAGCATTTAGCATTGAGACTGATGGTGATGCAGCAGAGGATTGTGGGACGTTTAATGTTGTGATCAATATTGATAAATATTGATTTTGGCTCAGATTTTCATTCGTTCATCCTGAGTTTTACATGAACTGAACTGCTGTTTATGTTAATCATGTTTTTTCAGGTTATTTGATCAAAATGTGTCTTTTTCTGACAGTTAATCTTACAGCTGGTGACATCACTGCACAGCTTTGCTTGTTTTATCGTATTAATTGACACTTAAAAGGCAAATATCAGCTCATTTACCAGCAGAAAAGGATCAAACAAAACTTTAAAAGTTGTTTCAGTTTCTCAGAACATGAAACCTCATGTTTGTTTTCTTAGCTCTTCTCTCTGTGCTGTTATGTTTGGAGCGTCTGTGGATGAGCGCGGCCCGGCGGCCGCGGCGGCGCTGTTTGAACATGAGTGGGTGTGGAGCGGCTCGGTGTTGGTTTGTGGGATTTTCTTGTCACATGAAAGCGTCTCCTGACAGCAGCAGGTTCTGCTTCGCTGCAGCGAACAACAGGATCTTACTTGCCTTCCTGGGTTGTTGGAGTGGAGCAGAAGCTGAGGGAGGGAAACGAAAGTGGATTCTTCGTCCGTTCGTTTGTAGGAGGGATTCACCTGTGGGAACCGCCGCAAACGGAAAAAACCATTAATGAGGCACTGACTTCCTGTCTGGACATTTTAAACCTGGACCAGTGATGGAAGCTTCATAAAACTTGAATCGTCAAATTTAAACAAATAAGTTTGATCTTTAAAGTGTTTTAATCAAAATTAGCTTCATTCACCAAGCTGTGCACAAACAAGGAATTTGATATTGATTTCACTTTCTGTTTACTGTAAATATGCAAAAGGAAAAGTAATACATACATATTTAACTTTGAAGCCAAAAAGTATGTGTCCAGCATGTGTGTGGTCTGCAGACGTTAAATGCCTGCACTGAAGTTGACGAGCAAGAGAAAACTAAACGTAACTGAAAACAAAGTAAAATTGAAACAGAAAAAAGCAGCTTGAATCTGAAAATTTGTTCTTTTTTTTCCCCCTCACAAACATTTTGGCCTAAATGTAGCTCCATAGGGATGTCTTTGACATGTCCTAACTCCCATATAAAACCCTGGACTGACATGAAAATGGACCCTCATGTCCACAGGAGCGTTTTGTCCCTTTCAGTGCAGGAATTAGTTTAACATTAGTTTTCACACAGTCACTGTTTGGGGGAATCGCCATGGCAATGAGTGACTCAGCATTTTGCTGTTTTAAATAAATCCAACATGGAGCCAAATGTGTTGCACATTTTGAGTCTCTAGTGGACATAAACATGGTGTTGATTGTTGAAGAAGAAACAGGAAGAGGCTTTAACTTGGACTTTCAAAATAAAGTCAAAATATGTCAGTAAAACAAAGTCTGCTGTTTATGGTTTAGACTTTTAGAAATTCAGGTTTCAGATACTGAAACTGACCTGAAAGCTGCATGAAGGGATTTAGTTTTTGTTCTCATGTTTTAGAGTGAAAACCGTTAAATATCCAAATAGGAAGTGAAGTTTCTTCAGATAGTTTCATATCCTGAGTTTGGACTTTCTGGGTTGTTCTGTTGGATTTTCTTCATATTTTCAGGTTCTTGTGATTCATCAGCTTATTATTTGAATCCTCCTGGCGTAGATGAAGATTTATGAACTTTAGTTTTGGAGTTCATCTCCTTTTTGCTTGACCTTCTTCATACTTTGGACATAAATGGTGTTTTAAAGCTGAAATAGTTTTCCGGGTCGGATCAGGACCAGCTCTGCTCTCTCATGACGTCGCCGTTTCTCCTTCCATTGTTTCAGAAAAGACGAGTTAAAACACATCGAGGTGTGGCGGCTCACACACACCCACTCCTTTAAACTCTGATCACATTCCAGGAAAACCTCCAGTTTCTCCTCAGATCAGAGTCCAGATGCTGGCGGAGCCTGATGCTTATCACTGCTGCAGCTGCTGCAGCGTGTCGTTGCTGCTGCTGCTGCAGCGTGTCGTTGCTGCTGCTGCTGCAGCGTGTCGTTGCTGCTGCTGCTGCAGGAGGATTTAACGTCCGATCAGCTTCACAAACACAGACTGGTCCTTAGATAAACCAACTTGTGGTTCTCATTTATTGATTATTAAATCCGTCTCTGCTGCCAGATCAGCACTAAGCACGGTGGAGGAGGAATGATGCTTTGGGCTCCGCAGCCAAAGAATCTGGAAACCTTGAAGTTGTTGGTTTGGGTCAGAGTTCATGGTCCATTCAAAGTTTTCTAGAGTCAGATGTGAGTCCATGTTTGTTCTGGGTTGTTGGGAGAAAACCCTGCTTGAATGGCCTAGTCAAAGTCCAGCTGCAAACTTTAACAAATAAAGTGAGGTTTTTAATTTTATTTAAATTTGGAGTTTTTATGTAAATAATTAGAGAAGTTTAGTTTCATGAGGACTGTGTGGTTGCTGCGGTTACTGCTGACAGCCTGCGGTGATGCAACAGGCGGCTGAGCTGCCAGCAGCAACAGGCCGACTGACAGGTTGGAAACGTCCCAGCTCAGCCGCCGGCTCAGCCGCCGGCTCAGCCGCCGGCTCAGCCGCCGGCTCAGCCGCCGGCTCAGAGCGTCGTCTTTAAACTTTCTCCCGTTTGAAATGACGGGAAAAAGCCGCTGAACCTGCTGGAACCTGAACCCAACGGCTTTGACCTTTGGCCTCCGTTCACCGACCTTCACGGAAAATCAAGAGTCAGCAAATAGTTTCTAAAGGAAAAGTGACATTCTGCATTTATTTTTTGCTGACAATATAAAGAGTTCTAACCAGAGTTCTATATTATTAAAATTAATTTCAAATCATCTGAACAACCAAATTAATGAGGAAAACAATCATTTATCAGCGTATATTCTCTGATGTATCGTAATGATTTATAGTTTGCATTAGTTGAAGCTTTTTTTGGGCACCATTACTGGCTGCAGCCCGGGGCCCCTCACTCTGTGGCTCCGGCCCTGGACTCGGTTTTCTCAGTGGAAACATTGAAATGTTGATGTTTTCGTTCTGCGCCTCGGCTGTGACGTGTTTTCTCCGGGTTTCATTCGTCTGAATGAAACACTTTCTGGTGGAAAACAAACAGAAATCCTGATGAACGTGTGAATTCTGCTTGTGAAATATGAGGAGGTAAAAACCCGGCAGGTTCTGGTGCGTTTTGTCTTCTTCTCGCCTCTCCGTACGCCAACAGAACCGCCGGCAGCGGGCGGAGGAAGTGTTCGCATGTCAGGCGTCGGGTTCTGGTTCCGGTCCACTGGGTCGTTTCCCAGGTGATTCGTTCTGAATTCCTCCAATAAACATTTTGAATAACACAAAACGTCAGATTTCACTGTAATATTTTACAGTGAAACAAGGTTTGTTTAGTAAACAAACCTTAAGTTATTATTTCTCTGTATTATTCTGCATTTTCATGAATTATGGAGATCAATTCTGGGTAAAAATGTGTTTATCCTCCCCCCTTAATATTTCTTCTACTTTTGATTATTTATCACCCTAAAATGATTCTGATCAAACAAATATGAAGTAAAAGCAAAATGAAATTTAAAAATTCTATCAAAACTAACCTTGTTCAGTGAAAAGTAACGGTGGCAGCGGCATGCTGTGGGCCTCCTTTCACCACTGATTAAATCAGCAGAGAAAATAGATGGAAATAAACAGAAACGTCATCAGTTCACGGTTTTTCTCTGGAGGATCACAGATTATTTTCAATCAAAATATTGTTTATAAACATCTTGAAATAGATTTTTCAAAACATGTCAATTAAATCTAATTTCCATGATAATTTATGAATCAAAACTCTTTGTCTCTGTGTTTCTGATCCACATCATAAATAAAATGTGACGTTTAGATGAAGCTTCAGAAACAGAATATGAAGTTGTTTCTCTTTGTGTTTTTAGTCTTTCTTCATCACAGCCTCCTCTTCCTCGTCACAAACACTTCAGATCCTCTGATGCTTTCTAACAGAGGTCTAGTGCCTCCCAGTGGACAGAGGGGGAATCACTCGCTGCTTCCATCATGAATAATGAGATATTTTTCATAAAAATCCTGTTTCTATTCAAACCTGCAGCTTTGTATTAAAACTTATGTCTGTCTGGACTTTTGCTGTGATATTAATAACCAAACTTTTGTCTCTATTCGCCGTCAGACGGTTAAAACCTGCAGCCTGTCAGGATTTAGGATCCCAACCTGCTGCTGTTATTCACTTTTTTCTGGATTCCGTGATTTTCTGGGGTGAATCAGAACAAACACATTCCTTCAGACTTGTTTTGACTCAAACATCAAAAAAACTTATGCAATATTTGTTGCATAAGTTGTTCAATAATTACATTTCTGCAAAGCTTTGTCTTTTTTCACTGCCTAAATATTTGCTGTTCTGTTTTATCTCGATGTATTGAATGATTTCCAGAAGAACAATCCAGTTTGTGTGGAGCACTAAAGCCGCCAAAATGAAAATAAATACAGAAATAAATGAAAGCCAGTTAATCTGGCAGCATCGCGGATATAACAATAAAAAACAGACCTGGCAGGAAGTCTGGGAATAAATATGAGGAATAAGCAGAGGAAGAAATAAAAAAGGTACAGCTATAAAGATAAACACAGGCTGAATATTTCCAGATATATAAAATAGTTTTGTAAATTAAAAAAAGAAAAATTGGGAAATAAATTGAGACAATAAATAAGTACAATACAATACATAAAACGGTACAAATTTTGAGAAACAAGTTAACACAAGTTACACAAATTCTAAAACTGTAAATAAAATAATTCATGTAAATATGTGTTTTGTCAGTATTAGTCCTCCATATTTTTGTATTTGATTTATTTTAAAATTTGTAACCTTGTAATTTTTAATAAGTTTATATGTATTAGTCCCCATATACATAGTTTTACGTTACTATTTATGTTTTCTCTAAAGCTTTTAATTTCGGCTGTGTTGTGCCCCATACATGTAGTACTTCAGTCATTTGCTACAAGTGTAGCTTTTAATTATGGCAGCACTAGTCCTCTATGCATTTTCTGTGAGTATGTCTCTGAAGTTAATTTTGGCCCTATTGTTCTCCATATGTTTTGTACTTGATTTTACTATTTACATATCTCTGTAGCTTTTATCATAGTATGGATGCTTTAGCCCTCCATACTGTAGTATTTAACGTATTTTCCTGTTATAAATCTTTGCAGCTGTTATTGGTTTTGGTCGTGTTGGTGTCCGTATCTGTGCTGCTGTTGTGAGGTTGTAGGACCTGTGATAGTTATAAATCAACAGGGAGGGACTCTGAATGTGTTTTTGTCTCCAGACTGTGTGAGATCGAAGGCCGCCTGCAGCAGCTGACCGCCCAGCCGCCCGACCTTCAGCAGAAGAAGAAACAGACAGAAGAAGAAGAAGCGACGACCACTTCCTGCCCTCAGACGACCTCCGTAAGTTACAAACATCCAGACTTCATTTTGAGCAAATGCTCAGCAGATCAGCATCGATTCAGACTCATAGAAAATGTTTTCCTGACAAAGTGCAAAATCTGTTTATTGATTCATTTCTGAATTGAAAACCAATCACAGGAAACAAGAAACACATGTTTGATTTAAAAATAAAAGACACTAAGCAGCAGGATAATAAAACGACTTCATAACTTTAAGCTTTGTTCCATGAAAGCAACTTTTTTCATCTGATAATATAATGAACATATTGTCATGTTATAATTTATTCCCTAATAATTTATTCCCTAATAATTTATTCCCTAATAATCTGCCGTAGCTCCTCCCTGCAGCAGCCTGAGTGAAAATGTTTTCTATTTTCTGGTGTTTCTGCAGAAACTCGAGGCCGTCGTAGCCGATCGTTTGATCCAGTCCGAACAGCTGGTGTTCCAAGAGCAGGCACTGAGCGCGCTCCGTGACCTGCTGACCCGACCTCCACAGGTACCAGGAAGAGAGCCGCAAACTCACCTGCCTCACTGAGAAGCTCACCGGCCGGTTGCACAGGTAAACCAGCTCTGCTGAGAAACCCCAGGGCCGGCCCAAGGCATGTGCGAGTTGAGCGGCCCCAAAGAGCTCCAAGCTAGCATGATGAAAAATATATATTTAAAATAACATGAAATAATACAAACTAAATGCTATCAAACATGGATAAAAACTATTTCTATATTCTTTTTATAGTTGCTACACAAATAATATCAACTTGTTTACTGTAAATTTAGTGCTTAACAGCTGATTTACTTTCAAACATTTAAAATAAAAACTATGGCACCTTAAACATGACTCTGCATTTCAAAACCCAAATAATTATTTTTAGTTTCTTAATCCTATAAAGCTAAAATCAACAGCTGTAATAGCTCTGGTGTGATGTGAGCTAATTACAAAAGAAGCTAATGCTAGCAAATATAAACATAGAAATGAGAAAGAATGTGATGTTGATGTGTTCGTATGGGGCCCCCAATAAAACCAGCTTCGGCCCCAGGAAGGCTTGTTCCGGCCCTGGGAATCTGTCTGCTGTGTTGTTGCTGATAGATGAATAATTATTGATCTTTTCCAGGTCAAACGGAGAGAAAACCTTCATCTGTGCAGAGGGTGAAGAAAGTATGCAAGGAAAGAACGAGGCGGAGCCGGAAAAGAACATGGTACAAACATTCATTTCAAACGCTCAGCAGCAGCTGGTTTCACTGTTAAAGACTAAAAACTAACATTTTCTTTCATTACTGATGCAGAAAACTAAATCTACTGCTGACTTCAGCCACTAGCAGACTGAAGTCAGCGACCCTGACCTCTGACACTCAGGGCTACAATCGCTGCAGTTTTAGTTTCATTTCATTGGGACTTCTTGTCCAATTAAAATAGTTTTAATTAGGTTTTAGAGTGTTTTATTCATTTTCATTAGTTGTTATTAACTAAACATTGTTTAGTTTTCATTAGTTGTCGTAATAGATTTCCAGGTTTCTCAGTTTGAAAACAAATTAGGTTTTAATTCAGCTGCTATTAACATAAATCTGTTGCTCTGTGACTTGATGTGAAACTGTTTTGCTCATTTTGTCCCGATTTTTCTGGCGTTTTTATTTAAACGTGTCTGTTTGACAAGCGAACAGAAATAACTAATAGCTGCTGATGAACGAAGCCGCGCGGTTGAAAACATGGCCGCCTCTTTGTGTTTCTGGTGAGCCTGGCGTCCGTCCAGCTGTTGTCAGTCTTCCTCAGACAGTCGGAGGAGAGACGGAGGAAACATCTGCCCGCTCATCTGGCTCTGTCTGTCACACACACACGCTCAAACACACACGTAAAAATCAACAAAAAGCATCCCATAATAACCTGACAGAGTTGTGACGGGAAATGATGAGGGAAGAAACCTGGTTTGGAGTCTTATTATAACAGGAAAGCTGTCAAGGTGTCACCACAGTTTAACTCTGAGAGCTTAAACACAAACAGCCGACAGGCCGGCTGCCAGCGCAGCAACAAACTGGGATTCCTGCCGAAAAGACGCTTCTGCCGCTCAATGTTTCATATCACGCTCCCAAAAGTCAAATCCTGATGTGTTGGAAACATCTGCACAATGTGAAGCAACACCAAACTCTACGGGGCAAAAGTTTGGTCAAGAAAAGCAAAGTTTTCTAATATTTCCCTTCAAAAAAAAAAAAAAACCTTAAGGTGCAAAACTCAAGTTGTGCAACTTCAGTGAAACGATAAACAGGTGGCAGAAAAACAAAACAAAAATGAAACGCTTTGGAAACATTGAGTCACTTTGTCCAAAACCTTTATGAGAAATGTATGGAAGCTCACTTCTGCCATGAAAGGAAAAAAATACAGTTTGAAAATCATGATCACAAATTTTAAAGTCAAAATTACAAACTTAAAATGAGAAATGTAGATTTTAAAATCATATTTATGAGTTTATAGTCATAATTGTTCATTTTGCAGCGATAAATATGATAATGTCATTTACTTATCTGAGTTTTAAAATCATAATTACAAGTCGTTATTGTGAGAATAAATGCCATGATTACATGTTACAAGCTTATACTTTCACTGCAGTTTCTGTAAAGGGCCTTCACTTTTTCTTTCTTGGCAGAAATGTGCTTCCGTACCTTTAAGAACAGATTTGTAAGAAAATAGTGGTGGACAATTGCTCAATGATGGGCAGTTAATAGAGAAGCCATGTTGTGATGACTTCCTGTTTCAGAAATAGCAGGAGCTTCTTAAAGAGACAGAGGCCCAATTTCAAGATGTTGATTATTTATATAAGTCATACATTTATTTTGAGTCACATTTCATATTTATATCAAAACAACTAAAGGTAACATAATTACCTACTTGTTCCTTGGAAACACTTCAAAAAGTGGATAAAAGACTTGAAACATTAAAATATGTGGAAAATAAAAAAACAAACTTATTTATATCAAATGTTTCATCAAAATTCAGAGACTGCTGTCATGAAATCATGTGAAGTCAGTTGCTGTGTGGATTCAGAGGGAATTGGGTCACATCCTGTTAAAAACTGGGTTCACATGCTGACAGATGTCAGATTTTACCCTCAAATTATATATTCACAAACCAAAGAGTTTACCGAGCAGCCCTCTGCTCCCCCTCTGTGACCTCTGACCCTCTTTATCAGATCATTCAGTTACTCTGGATAATCACATCATTTTGATTACGTGTTAATCTAATGGGTTTAGGCTGGATTGAATTAAAAACGGCTTGGTGGAAACGATGATCCGTCCAGGATGGAGAAACATGGTGGAGATCAGTGGGCTGCTGTTTCTGCTTCAGGCACTTTTTAGGTCTAAACTTCAATTTTACACCTAAAATGAGTCAATTTTAAGTCTGAAAAATGAAATATTGCTCAGTAGGCTTCATCATTTCTTCAGTTTCAGTGTTATTTGTAAAAAAGATAAATAAAACAAATAAATATTACAGTAAAATTAAGAAAAACATATTTCAGGCTTGAATGAGTTGAAGTTGTTTCCAAAGAATCTGATCAAACTACAGCTTAAAATTAAAGTCAGATGTTTTTGTCTGATCTGTTGAAAAATGAGACAAACATTTGAACAAATTTTAACTATTTACAGCCTTCTGAATAATTAATGATCTTTAATGACTGAACAGCTGCTTGCTTGTTTCCCCATTTTGATGTTGAATCTTCCAGAGGTATGAATAATTGTGAGCTTAAACGTGAATAATCTGAGTGGGAAAAAAAAATCACAGAAGCTCAGAAAAAACATTGAGAGCTTTTAAACAAACTAATTAATGAAAAGAATATTAAAAAAGGAATGACATTTATTTTTTGTTTTCATAAAGTCAATAAATGTAATATTTGATCAATCAGATCTTTATTACCACATAAATTCTCCTTTATGATGCTGAATGACGGCTGAGATCCTCATCCTCTACACTTTCATCCTGAAGAGAAGCCCAGCATGCCAGACGTTTCCCAGAATGCACCTCTGCTGTGTATGTGGGTCAGATGGTCCTCTGTTTATTGCCATATGTTTGTTACTGTAGTGAGGCTGCAGGGAATAGAGGTCTGAAATAAGAGCGCCAGGAGGATGTTTGTGTTTTATTGAAAGATGCAGTTTGTCTCTCATCCAGACACGTTCTAATGATCAATTTTAGCTCATTTATGTTCTGTCAGCATAACTCAGGTTATTATTTTCTTATCTGTTTACTCATAATTAGTTATTTATTTGGTGCTTTCAGTGCATGATTTCTTTTTATTTAGTCAATTTCCTTTTTCTTTTCTGTGCTTTATATTAGCTATTCAGCTAGCCTTAAATTTTATAACAGTTGATTGCTTTACATAGAAGCTACTGAATCTATTTATAAAGCAAAATTTGATTAGTATGTTAACATTTTGTCCTTTGACAGCTTATTTAATTAGTTTTTGTCTAATTTTAAATCAAACTAGCTTTAAAAAGCTAATCCATTTAGCTATCTTGCTAATTGCACTAGGGATTGAGTACTATTATGTTCTTTCTTGTTTTGGAAAGTAATCGTTTCTAGTTTTCTTTTTAGAAATATACCAAGGTGTTGATTTAAATTATTTTTATTTAATAAGTGTCTGTTTTCATCCAGTACCAACTAAGCTAGCTAAAAAGATACACGTCAAGATTAGAGCATCCCTTATTCCATTGCTTTAAAATCCAAATAATGCTTTGAAATTTTGCAGTTGCACTGTGTCCATTAAATAATAAAAATTAAAGTCACACGTGAATAAGTTTTTCATGCGATAAGCCCTTAAAAAACATAATCAACCTACTACTTCCTGTCGTCTTCTTCATGGTTTCCACCAGTAGTAACATCTGGTTGTTGATCATGCAATAAAATGTTTCCATTTTGGTTTTGTGAGATAAATCAATTTTGATATGGATAAAAAATAGAAAACATCTCATCCTTGCGTCAAAACTTTTTTGAAAATTGACATTCTGATTAAGTGAATTTATGTGGAATTATATGGCGAATGTAAATGGCAATAGTGAAAAGTGAATCAAAATGTTGCAGATTTCTGGTGGTCCTTTATATTCTGTTTATAATTTCACTTGGCTTCCACTCATAACGTAGCGCAGAAGCTGCTTGTTGCTGAGGAGAGACAACAAGCAGCTTCTGCCTGGTTCTGACACTGCAGCGCTCAGGAAGCCTGAACTCACAGGGCAAAAATAATAACTTTAAAAGTCATCGGCTTGGAGCTAATCCCACCGCGGCCTGTGGACATTTTAATACCGGAGTGATTAGCAGTGATCCTGAAGCCCGGCCAGCCAGCGCTGTCAGGCCCGGGCGGCCGGCCCGCCCCAGCCTGGGCTCTCCGTCCCTGGGGGAGGCGGTCAGGCGAGTCCCCGGATTAAGGCCACTCTGGAAAGTTAAACCCCTGGACGTCCGCCACTTCATTTCTCTAAGTGGCATCAGTTCCCTCGTTATGACTGTTAATTAAAGTTGGATTTATTCAACAGGATTTCTTTACTTTTCTGGCAAAGAAAAAAAAAGACATTTTCTATTTTTTGTCATCTTTCTGTTTTTATTAAGTGGATTTTTTTCATGGCGTGTCTGGGTTGTTTATCTGTTTTTTATTTGTGTGAGAAAGTGGGAAGCTGTGTGTTTGGGGGGAGGGCTGGGAATTTTTTCATATGAGTGAGCAGATGTTGCAGTTTCTCAGGAGGGATTTATGTCAGGATGGGAACACACAACACTCTGGGCTGCGTGTCATAATGAATGCATTTATCAGTCAACATCTACACGCTCTGAACGCGCGCAGAGAAAAAACCTTTTATTAACACCGAATAAACATCCAGGCATATAGCAGGGATAGAACAGGACATTATGTTTGTATTATTTATCAATCCTGGTTTTTACTAACATTTAGATATCTGGAGACATAAAGGCAGATCTTCAAAAATTATTAGAAAAAACTAACCTGCGTGAGGACAGAGAGATTTAAATGATTAAATATGGCAGAGTATTTTGGACAAACTAAGAAACAATCATTTAATTACAAAAATAAGTCATATTATGAACTAAAATTGGTATAATATGAGAATAAAGTTGTAATAATATGAGAATGAAGTCATAATGTTAAGAGAATAAAGTAAAAATTAGCAATTAAGTGGGAATAAAAGAGTAATCATGTTACCAGAATCAAGTTGCACCATACGACTGAAGGTGATGCAGTTTTCACATGGGGGATTTCAGACATTCACTGCTGCAGCTGAATGTCTGAAAATGTAAAATGTTAAATATTTAGGATTTTTAATTGATGATCCTTCGTCTTTCAATTTCCGCATTCAACCGCTGGTGAAGAAGCTGAGATCAGAAGGTGATTGTTGGATGCCACGTTTATCTATTCTGGACTGCAGTGAAGTTTTAAATCCTCGTTCTTCGACTAAACGTCTTTACTCACTGGTTTACTGTTGATTCGTCAGCAGGTTGACATTTTGAAACCTGAGACATATATTTCACTTCTGCTCTTTCTGATGGATAATATTCAGCAGATGTGTGTATTTACAGAATGGGTTAGTGGCTCCGGAGCAGAGTCCTGTCTAACAGCTGCTTGGGGGATTTTTGCTGTGTTTTCCTCTTTCAGCATCGCCCAGTCAGTTCCCAGATTCCCAGTAAAGAGGGATCACATGGCGGCCATGTTGGTTCCAACCTGCGGCGAGCCGACAGCGTCAAAGACCTGCTGAGTCGATTCTCCGGTCCGACTCCATACTTGTTTTCATCTCAGAGCGCTTTCTCCGGACACAGACGAGTCCTCAGGTCGGTTTCCATGGAGTCGCTGAACTCTTCCAAGTCCAAGCTGAGCGTTTTCACGCCGAGTGCCATCAAAGTGGCCGGGACTTCGACTCCCACTGTCACGGTGACTCCATCCAAAGATGCCGAACAGAACGAGGTGGAGTCGACTAAGAAGGAAGTCAAATCCACGAAAATAACCGCCAGGATTGAGTGTCCAGTAGAGGGCAGCACTCAGAAGACAGATTCAGAAACGACGAGCAAACCGAAAACTCTGAAATCTGGTAGAGATTCGGTGGCCGACTCTGGCTTGGGTTCGGTAAGAGACGGAGGATCAAATCTGATCCAGACGAGCCGCATCCATCCGGGGAACTTTGCACCTTTTCTGGACGCTTCATCACACATCGATTTGCATGATTATTGATCCGACTTAAAGGCACAGCACCACTTCAAACCTTTAGAGCACATCATTTAATCGTCGACCGAACCTCTTTCTCATCGTTGATTTTTTTCCCTACAATGTCTTGAAAAAAACACTTCTACCTCTTTAAACGCTCAGATTTTGTCTTGGTACAACCACAAACTTTGAAGTATTTAGAAATTAAATTGACATATCCACACAAACGAAACTGGGATTAAAATGATGCATGTTTCAGAAAATTTACATAAAACTAAACTGTGGAATGAATTTGTTGCAAGTTTAATTAGACACAAAGCTCTTTAGACTTTTACGTGTGAGTAAATAACATGCATCATTTTCTCTCCATGTTGATTCATTACAGAAAACCCTAATAAAATTTACTCAAGGTTGTGGTTGAGATATTTCTACAAGGCACCAAATTTTCCTTTTTATGTCAATAATGACTTGATTTTATTTCACAAAACAATTGAATTTTGCTTGTTTCTGTTTGCTTTCTGAACTTTTTCCCAGCGTTTCCACAAAGTGTGATGATGTAAAGTTGGAAAAAATATGACCTGAAATCAGTCCTGAACCTGAAAAAAATTCTTTAGGTCATTTTTACAAAATGATGCCTCAGCAGGACCTGCAGGTTCTTACAATGTTGAAAAACGAGGAATTTACTTTTCATTTCTGAGTCTGGATAAGAAAATAAATTAGAGAAGAACAAACGAAGTGGGTAAACAGGAAGGCTGGGGAGTGTTTTGTCCATAATTGCATTTTCTTCTTTGCTTTGATTTGAGAAAAGGTGCAAATAATGACAATAGTTTTATTCCCTACAAAGGAAAACAAGGGGAATGTTTTCCACTGTTTTGGGTTTAAGTGCAAACTTCCCCCTGCAGTTGCCAGTATTTCTTGCTTCCCCTCCACTGCTGCCTCTGCTTCACATGATGACTGATTTGAAAGGCTCAAAATGGTGGCCATCTTGAAAAATTGCTGAAATTCAAGCGGCTAATGGGAAATATTGACCTGACCTTATGGGTGAACATGCCACTATGTATGCTGGTATGAAAGGTTTCTAGAGTGACATGCTGGACTAAAAGTTAACTCTTTAAACTTTCCAAATCTTGCTTTTGCTGATCCGTTGCTTCACTTTGGAATGAAAACACCTTAAATCTTTTGATTTACTCCTCCATCTCATCTCCACCTTTCCTCTGAATCCTTTGCCCCATCCTTCAGGAGTCAGAAGTGGATTCAAGCAAGCAGTCTGACAGCCCGACTGAGGAGGAGCCGACCACGCCCAGAGCCACCATAGTCACCCAGAATCCCAAGTACCAGCTTCTGATGAACCACGATCTGAAGACCAACGGGCTGAGCACCAGGGAGGCCAACGGGCCGGGCGGCACCGTGTCGGTCGGGGAAAGAAGCCCCTGCTCTCAGATGGGAGACCAACCGGTCAGGGACGAACAACGCGTGGGTCCCTGGAGTCCCTGGCCTCTCGGGACTGGGACACGGGATCTGACAGGGTGAGTGAGGAAGACCAGTGTGTGTGTGTGTGTGTGTGTGTGTGTGTGTGTGTGTGTGTGTGTGTGTGTGTGTGTGTGGTGTGTGTGTGTGTGTGTGTGTGTGTGTGTGTGTGTGTGTGTGAGAAGGATTTTGGTAGATTAAGTTTGGGCCAAATAGGAAGCAGATGCTGAGGATAACAGTCATTCTAGAGTTAACAGCGCCATCACATGGAGGAAACGGGAACTGATTTAATTCCTGCGCAGAAATCCGAAGGTCTTCTTGAATTTAAGTCAAAAAGACGTGAAGTTGATTTATTCTGGGTAAAAAAGACTTAAACTTCAAGCTTCATAAATAGTTCAATACTCCAAAGTATAAAAAAAATGGTAAAAGATTTAGATTTAGAGTCCTTAACATTTATCTTTAAAGGAATTTATTAACCTCAAATATGTAGAAAAGAACTTAAGGGAAATAAAATGAAAAATGTTAAAATATTCCAAAAATTTTAAAAACAAATTTATTGTTTAAAAAAACAACAACAAATTAAGCATTAATTGAGGCCTCAAATACTAAAAATATCAAAGATAACATTTATATACCTGCTATTTATCTTTAAAGGAATTTATTTACTTTAAATATCTAGAAAACAATTCAAGTCAATAATAAAATAAAAATGAAAAAATATTCAGTTCAAATTTTTTTTTTATATTTTCAAAAGTGAAGATTAAATGATACTTAAAGCATAGTTGATCCTAAAAAATGTACAATGTCATTTATTTAATCTTCTAAATATTTTTTAACTAAAGTTGAGATTTAGAGACTTTTTTAAAGCAACTTTGTTTCCTCACATATTTAGAAAACCATCGAAAGTAGATTAATAGAGACAAAAGTTTTAAAATTCAAAATGATGAAAAGTTTAATAAATGTTTAAAATTTTAAATATTTAAAAAGAATATAATTAAGATTCTAACTAAATATTTTAATGTAGAAAAAACTATGATGTACATTTTTGAAGTTTAAAGGTATTTAAAAGAACTTTGAAAAATTTAATCTATTTAATGTCTTTTGCCAAACAAATTTCTAAACTTATTACAGAATATTTTTGGTAGGTGCTTTTGCTGATATTTAGATAAATCGGTAAAAAGTACATAAATAATAAAAAGGAATAATTTTTATTTAGGTTGGAACAATATTGTATATAAATTAACTGATTTATCTCCAACCTTCCAGCACTTGTCTGTTGCAGAATGAGTCCAATCTAATCTTTTCTTTCCAGTTTTTGCACAGCGCCACCTTCTGGAAGAAACACAGATTGAAGGTTTTTTTTCGTCAGCTTCCCAGTCCAATTTCCAATCAAAGCACAGAAACTCGGCTTCAATTAATGTTTTTATTTTACAAAAAACACTAGATCTACTGCGACGGAGAACTGGAGACAGACTGAGGATTTCCTTTTAATTACAAAGATAAAGTTACAATATTAGCAGAAGAAAGTCGGAACATTATGAGAAAAAGTTGTGAATAGTAATCCAAGGATTCTTTCTGTTGATAATTTGATGTTGATGTGTTAAAAGATGAAGAGTTTCCTGTTTATAAAACAGATACCAATTACAAGATGCACAACATTCCTCATATTAAGGCAGCAGTAGGACAGATTCTTTATGACAATTTTATTCTCATATTATGACTTTATTTTGGTATTTTCATGGCTATTCTTGTAATATGATGTCTGTAGTCGACCATTACAAATTTATTAGTGTATTATTACAACTTCACTTAATATCATGACTTTATGCTGTAATTCTAACTTTATTTGCAAATTCTTCATTTTTATATATTTATGACTTTTTCTCATAATGATTAATTTTTAATCATAAAATGTTGGTATATTCACAATATTTTCTGGTATTACTTATGTAATATTTTAACTTGATTCTTGTAACTTCTCAGTCCGGCTCTAATACTCCGTCTCCATGTTAATGTGTCACGCAGCAGAAATGAAACAATAATTCACAGCTGATGTCACGTTTTTCCTGTTGAAGTAATAACTGCCTTCATCAGATGTTTGCATTTGTTTGCGTAGAAGAATTTTTTTCTGTTTTTATTTGCTGGGAGTAAACAGCTGTTGTGTGTTTGCAGACGGGCGTTGTCGACAGCCCTCCCCGCGTCTTCAACAGTCCGTACGCCACGACCACGTCCATGGATTACACCCCAGCCTACCGGATGTCCGAGTACAAGGTGTGTGTCTGGTTTCTGTGTGAAGTGGAGAGTGGGGAGCTTTAGCGGATGAAGTTGCGTTTGTCTCCAGGTTCAGGGCAGACTCTCTCCCGCCACCTCAGAGATGAGCCTGTACGGCTTCAACAGCCGCAGCACCAGCCCCATCGGCGTGCCCTCGCCCACGCTGACCGCCCAGCGCACACGATTCTCCACCTACGACACCCTGAGGAGAAGGCCCGAGATGACCAACACGGTACAAAACCCGCGCCTGTCTCTTTAAGGAAGCCATCGCAAAAACAACGTTTAAAGTTTGTTCAGATTTTAGGGTTAAAAAAGTGAATTTTAAATGTTCATATCTGACCAGCAGGTGGCGCCTGTTCACTACAGCATTCGTTCCGCCACATTGGGAGCGCCGAATAAGAAAGACTTCATAGAAGAACTGACCAAACAACTGGACGGCTGTCAGAAGGTAAAATAAATCTCAGATTAATAAGATACCAATCAGGCTCTACAGATGCATCTGGATACATTTAAATAATACCAAAGAGATTATTTTATTTAGGAGAGTAAGCCATAAAGATCAGTATTCAAGATACTGGATACTCTGAGTGCTTTATCCAAACAAATATTGATGGAAAGTTGAGTGGAAGGAAGAAAAGGTTTGTAGGGAGAACTGGATTGCTGCAGTTGTAACATTTGCCTTGTACAAATAAACTGAACTGAAATGTTCAGTTTAGACTAAATTTGGCATAAAAGTTAAAGATTTAAAGACATTTTGTTTGGTTTTATCTCGGAGCTCCATGAGGTTCTGATTGCTGTAACTTTAACCAATAATACCAGAGATTAGAAGTATTCAATATAAAAACTGGATTGTTAGTTATTATGTGACTGATTATTCAACAGTATTTCTCATGTTTTGTGTTTTCAGCGCAACGCGTTCCTGGAAGCAGAGAGCGTTGAGATGGAGAAAGAGAGGAACCAGATCAGGTCAGAGCCGACGAGCCGCATCATCACAGATCATTTCAACTATTTATGCTTAATCCTGATTAATCTGATAGATTAAATAATGCAGGTTAACCTGAGGAGAGTTATGGGATGGATGGAAACAAATGTAAAGCCCGAACCACCTAGCTTAAAAAAAGTTAGTTACAGAATGCAGCTAACGCTAACCTTGAATAGGTTGGCAAAAAAAGTGATTCAGTAGCGAAATCATCCAGCCTAATGGAAGTAAACTTCACTGACCACAAAAATTAACAAAAAAAGCAAGATAGCAACCATAGAGAGGTATGTTAGCAGCTAGCAGTTAGCTGTAGCCTCAACCATCTCAAGTCACAGAACGCAGTGAGTTAAATTTTTGCCTGACAGAAGAGAAAAAATAACTACATAGAATATTTGCAGTTATTTAGTTAGACTACAACAAAAACTAACCCTGTGATTAATGTTCTTAAGTAGATTTTTTAAAGAACTTAAGACAGTTTAAGGCTTTACTTTTAAGTGAGGCGGGAATAACTCAATGACTGTAGTCCAATGAACACACTTTATAAATCCTTAGCCAGAAACAGAAATTGTGTAAATTGTTTGTTTTGTGTTTGATTTGCTGCTTCGACCATGTGAGGTGTAAATCTCATCGGTAACGGTCCGGTTGTTCTGTGAAGGTTCGATATGCGCGCCCTGCTGGTGAACAACGAGGACCTGCTGAGGACCAACACCCAGCTGAACAACGAGCTGAAGAGAATCAGAGAGCAGATGATCGAGATGGACAAGGAGAGCCAGGGCCTCCGGGAGAAATGCCGAGAGATGGAGGTGAGACGGAGATTAGCATGCTAATCCCTCTGGTCGGATGATTTTCATACTCAACTCAGGATGAGTTTCAACATGGCTGCCATTTTGTGCCTTTTAAGCCACTTATTGCCAGAAATGTTCCTCATTTTAGTGGATGATTTTAGTGCCACATCACATGTTTTCAACCATTCATACAACTTTAAATAATATGGAGCAAAATGAGACACCAAACTGAAACTGAACACTTTGGTGTTTACAAATCTGACACTGATATGAGACCAAAGTCTCAGACCATTTGTCTTTGTTTGGCTTCAGTCTGTGTGACGTTTGTTGTTTGTTTTGCAGATTGAGGTGAAGGAAACCCGGGAAATGATGGTGGAGGCCAACAACCAGGAGTACGCCTTCAACTTCCTCCAGCAGTCCCTGAAGAACAAGATCCAGGATGCTGAGGTAGAACCAGACGACCTGCTGTGAATCTCTCACCCAGACAAACTGCATAGACATAATATAGACGTCTGAGAAGTTTTATTACACCTTCTCTGTTATTATGGAACATAAACTACCACCATTACTTCTTACGAGTCGGCCATGTTTGTTTGTTTGCTGCTGTTTGGCGTTCAGGACAACCTGGAGAAGCAGACCCAACACGCCCAGTCTCTGGCCGAGAAGCTGTGGCTGGCAGAGAGGCAGCTGGATGAGCTGGAGTTGGACAAAGAGACCCGAGACAAGAAGACGTCTGAGCTCAACAGCACCATCCTCAGGCTGGAGGAGGAGGTGCAGAAACGTTTAATCTGCTGGTTTCTGGCTGTAAGAGGCGCCGCTAATGGCTGCTTCTGTTTCCAGCTCAGCGAGGCGCTGCAGTCGTCCCCAGAACTCAGCAGAACTGAGCCTCCACCTGAAGCTGCGTGAAGACGCCCAGATGAGGGTGGAGGAGCTGGAGGAGGTGCTGCTGGAGAAGGACCAGGAGATCCAGAAGCTGCAGCTGCTGGTCAGCAAGCTGCAGGGAGAGGTACGCAGCTGCAGCACACATGAAGCAGGCGTTCAGCTGCTGCTGCTGCTTCAGGTTCTGGTTCTGTCGGGTCCAGGTGTCCGGGAAGCTGATCGATAAGGAGCGCAGCCTGGAGGAGGAGATCCAGCTGCGGGAGCGGCTGCAGCTGCAGTGCAAACAGGCCGAGCGCACGGTGGACGACCTGACCATGGAGCTGCACAGCACCAACCAGGCCAAGGACGACCTGGCCAAGCAGCTCAAGGTGGCCCAGGTACTGCCTGAGCAAAAAACAGCAAACTCAAAAACCTGGAGGGAAAAACTCACAGGATCCTGGTGGATCCCAGAGGATCCCAGAGGATCCTGGTCAAAAACAGTGAAAAAAAGTTAAAAAAAAAGAGAAATATTTGCAAAAAATAGGCCTGCAAAAATGGTCGAATTCTGCAATTTTTTTAAAATTTTTTAACAACTTAAACATTTTTAGACAATATTAGAAATACAGAAAACTATAAAAATCCTTTTAAAAATACATATTATTTAAACATTTTATTGCATTTCTTTAGTAAATTATTGATCATTTAAAGTAAAAGATTTGTGCTTTACTTAATATCAATAACATGATCGACTGATTATTTGTGAAGCAATTAATAATTGACATTTTTCACTGAAGTTAAACCAGGTGAAGCTAAAACGATTTTTTATCCTAAATGATCATTTTTGTTCTGAATGTTTTATTTTATCAAGTGGCCAATTACTAAACTAGCAGAGGATTATTTAAATTATTTTATTAAACTCTTATGAAACTACAAATAGAATAAAAAACAATGACAGATTAAACTTTTATTTTTGCACCATATTGATCACAGGAAGCTGCGTAGTGAGAAATGCTGCCACCTTTGGTGGGAGCTGGAATGTCAATGTTTGACAGTATTTTTTTTAGAAAATTGGCTCAAAGACTTATTAACGCAAATAATAATAGCAATAGTAACAATAATAAAGAAAAGCATGGATTTGTTGATTTTATGTGACGTTTTGCTATCAGAATTGTAAAACAGTGCAGTGATTGTTTCTGCTGAAATATTTCCGTCTTTATTAAACTCAGGTTAAGTAGGTCAGTTTCTTCTCTGGGTTTATTTTAAAGAAATGAGCAATAAGTTTCTTTTAAGCACTAAAACAAATATCTTTTTTCGTTTCTAAATGTTTTTCTGTGAAACAGAAACGTCCACATGAATTAACCAGACATCCAGCCACCAGTTTGGGGTTAATGAGGCATTAATTATGCTAATCCTGTTCAGCCGTAAACGCTCTAAAACGAGCGGCCATAATGAAACGCGACCGTTTGTTTTTCTGGTGAAACAGGAGAAGCTGATCGATGTGGAAACGGACTTGGAGGATCTGCTGGAGAGCGAGCAGCGCTGGGCCGCCAAGCACAAGAAGACCATCGAGCAGGTAGGGCGCCACCTGCAGGCAGAGCGTCACCTGCAGGCGGAGCGCCGCCGCTGAGCCTTCACCGGACCGGCGCCGATACTTTCTGCTGTGTTTCAGACGGAGCAGCTGCAGATGAAGCTGATTCAGGAGAAAGATCTGAACGACCAGCTGGAAACGGATAAGACCTTCATGGAGAGACAGGTGACCTTTAACCTTTGACCTCATGTCATTTAAAATATTAATTTCATCAGTTAATCAGTACGTCAGTTTTACTCTTACTTTAGTTTGAATACTTTTACTAAAGTTTGGGTGTTTTACCTGAGCTGTTAACGACGGCGCAGCTAGCATCTTCACCACTAGCATCTTCACCGCTAGCATCTTCACCACTAGCATCTTCACCGCTAGCATCTTCACCGCTAGCATCTTCACCGCTAGCATCTTCACCGCTAACATCTTCACCGCTAGCATCTTCACCACTAGCATCTTCACCGCTAGCATCTTCACCACTAGCATCTTCACCGCTAGCATCTTCACCGCTAACATCTTCACCGCTAGCATCTTCACCACTAGCATCTTCACCGCCAACATCTTCACCGCTAGCATCTTCACCGCTAGCATCTTCACCACTAGCATCTTCACCGCTAACATCTTCACCGCTAGCATCTTCACCGCTAGCATCTTCACCGCTAGCGTTTCCCTGCTAAAAATGGCGCCTGATTTTTCTGTGTGTCCAGATCAGGGAGCTGCGTATGGAAGTGGAGGAGCTGCACAGCTCCAGGGTCCAGGAGGAGGTGGTGTCCCGGGCCGAGAGCCGGGCCAAGGAGCTGGAGAGCGCGCTGAGGGCCGAGGAGAGGTGAGCCGCGCTCCGTCGCTCCATTTCTGTCTCGTCCAGATTCTTCGTCCTTCTCTGAGTGTTGATCTCAAGGTTGAACTTTCCCACTCTGGGTTTTGTTTTTGTTGTTTTTTTAAATGTTTTTTTGGTGTTTTTATAGAAACAAGGCGACTCTGACAAACTCCATCAATAAACTGGAGAGGAAGATCAACGAGCTGAACGACCAGCTGGAGGAGGAAACCCGCATCGCTAACGAGCAGAAAGAACTGGTAATGCACACTGCAGCCTCCCTCCACCGGGGGGCAGCAGAGGCACATGGAAACATGAAAACTACAATGAGAAACGTTCCCACATTGCGATGATTAAACAATATAATAATTTACATTATTTAAATCTGACAGAGCAGGTTAACGTTAGCAACATGCTAATTCCCTGATGTGTCTGGTTGTCAGATGACACAGAGGATGCGCACGCTGAAGCGGCAGCTGAACGAGGCGGAGGAGGAGGCGACCAGGAAGGAGGCGCAGTACCGCCACCTGCAGAGAGAGCTGACGGAGGAGAGGGAGACGAGCAGCCGGCTGCAGCGCCAGCTGCTGGACCAGCACCTGCAGACCAAGTAGGAACCGCAGCCTGCAGGCCAAACCCAGAAAATAAAACACTCAAAGACGACGCGCTGAATTAGCATGTTTTGGTCTTCCATTTGGGCAATAAGTCCAAGTTTTTTGTTCTGGAAAACGAGTCACTTCAAAATGAAACTTTCCACTTCTTGCTAGCTCTGCTAGCCAGCTTGATGAATTTGACTGGAAACCAATGAGAAAACAACTTCTATTTTATATTGTTTAACATAAAACAAAGATTTTGATGAAAAATGTAAGATTTAAAAATGTCCGTCTTTCTGTGCTGCCATGATGTTTCGTTTTCCAACAGAAGTGAAGGATTAACGAAAGTTTTCTGTGTCTGACAGACGTAAAGACAACCTGACGATCCGTCAGACTCTGGACAGCCTGAGGTTGGACCTCAGCGGAGACGAAGACGACGACGAAGAGGCGGAGAAGCCGCCGAGTGAACCACCAACCAGCGTGACTAAAGTTTAACCTCCCAGCGCCACCTTCCTGTGGAGAAATGGATTCATTTGCAGGAAACCAGCAGATCTGCTGCAGCAGAAACACAGAAATGACTTTTAGCTGCTTGGAAATAATCTCATGTTTCCGTGAAAATTCTTCACTTTAAACCAGCTGAGAAATTCAATGAGATGAAATCTGGTGCTCGGTTGTAGAAACACTTTGCTTTCGGGTTGTTCCTGCCGTGAAAACACAAGCAGGTTCAAATCAGGACTCTCTTTTCCTCTTTTCATGTTTTTAAGAAGTTAAATTTCCTCGGCGCCCTCTGCTGGTGGACACCATGAACTACAACCGCTTCATTTTGCACTCAGCTCTTTGCTTTCAAAATGTTTATAGATGTGATCTAGAAGAAAACTTTGAGGAAAATGTTTAAGTTTCTCCTAATAGAAAATATAGAATAAGCTCTGAGAAGAAAACTGTCTGAAACGCCTCGGTTTTTATTTTCTGTACAGAAACTCGTTTATCTGCAGTATTTTAGTTTAAGATGCTTCAACGGGTCGTGAAAGTGTCTGTGGGATCTTTGATTCGTGTCTCTTTTCATCTCAATCGCAGCAAAGATTATTTATATGTTTCGAAGTCTTCCTGGGAGATCTTAACAGTTCATTTTGTTTTGCATATTTAAAGGGTTTGCTGCTGTTTTAATGTAACTCTGCCATTCGTGTACAGAAGTTGTTTGAACTTTATCGGGTGAGGAAACCGTTCACCTTCTGTGGTTTGCAACAAAAGGAAATCAGAAATATAACCTTTAGTCCATAAGCCGGTGGATTTGTGTCGTGTTTACAATGTTTCTCATTTTAAATAAAAGCACAAGCTTTTATTTAAAAAACACATTTAGTTTTCTCTCATATTGGGTATTTATTTTTTACCCTTCGGTACAAAATAAACTTTAACTTTGACGAATGGAGTTTGACCTGTTCTTCCACAAACTGTGAATAAGTGGAACTGGGCCAATATATTTGATTTTATCAAAGCTACAAAACGTAATAAATAATTAACTTGCTAATTAACCTAGTTAATATATTTAAGTTTTATTTGTATAAATGTTAGATTCGTGTGGAGCCAAAGAGTCTCAGAGGAAACCAACAGACTCCAGTCCAAACTTTTCTCCATTTCTCCTTCAGAAAATGAACAAAAACTGATTTTCTACTTTAAAACGAATCTCTGTAAAGAAAAAACTAATAAAATAAACCAGTAACAGTTCTGAGGATAAAACCAACCGATTTATTTCAGCTCTGGCACCAGAAACACAAAGCATCTCATGTCGTTCTCATTGTGTCAAACATGCTCAACATACAGGCATCGATACTCACAGCGATAACGCAACAAACGAGTTTAAACTGCAGGCATCAGAGAAACTCACAGAGACGTTTCCAAAAATAAAACCCACTTCAGGGACTTCTGACCCGCTAAATTCACATTCAGCAGCTGACAAAACCTCAGATCCAACAGGCACAACATGAAGATCAAGATGATGCTGGACAGACGCGTTGAGAAGAACCACAAACAAACTCAAACATAAAGCATTAAGCTAACGCTAGCTTTAAAAAATAAACAATGACAACTAACCGCATGGAAAGATTGTCATGATGACAAAACATTGATGTCAGAACTGATCATGCAAGGAAACAAACATATATGTAATTATTTATGGAGCTTTAAAATGATTTAATGTTTAATGAAATATAACAGAGTTAATCCAGACTTGTTCAGTTTGGAGCTCATTTCTGAATGACTGAAATAATTCTGTATTTTCATTATTAATATGCAGATTAGTGTCCATTTCTCCAACACAGGTCAGACAAACCATCTTGGCACATGAGGTATTCCATAAAATTAGGTTTTTTTTTTTTTTTTTTTTTTTTTTTGCAATCTTCCATTCACAGCTAATTGTTAAAAACAATAAAACAAGCATAAGTTTTAGAAAGTGTAGTAAATAAGTCAACAATGAAGCACAATGGTGGTAAAATGATGATATGAATAAATTTATAAGAAGGACATGTTAGTAATTTAAAACAAGAAAAAAAATTATGTTTGATTTTTGGGTGAAAATCAACACAAAGCAACTTAATCCATCTGTTTTAAAAAGTGAGATTGAACCCAAAAATCATCCAAAATCTGCAAATTCTACTGGCAGTTTGGGTCAATAAATTAAATGCAGATACAAAACATTGTTATAATGTGCACAATAATATTTTGTTATGTCAAAGCACACAAAACATCAAACAATGCCTAGTATGATAAGTTTTCTTTGAGTTTCTGTTTCAAAAAAAATAAAGAAACATGACAAGAGGCTAAACCATGCTAACGTTCTGTCATGTTTTTGGATAAACTAATAAGCTAGCTCAGGTAAGTTGAATTCACTTTTAGTAAATTATTGTTTTCTGTGATGATACAGAAACTAGAAAGATATTAAACAAAAAAATAAACACATAAAAAAAATAATAAAAATACCAAAACTGATTTCTTCCATTTAGACAGAAAAATGCAAAAACCTTGAGTCACTGCTGTTAGCATCCTGCTAGCAGATATGAAGGCTACCAGCTTAGCAACAATGCTTCATTAGTAAATAAATACTGTAGAATGATTTTGTTTGCTGTCAAATATTTATTGTTGTTAATTAAAGCAATCCGGGTCAGTTGTTCCTCTGGAAATTCATTCAACCATTAGCTAGAAATGCATCACCATGTAGCTGCTAGCAAAGCCATTTAACTAAACGATGAACTTATGTTTTTAACTATTTTTAAATTAATAACCCGTCATAAAAATCTGTCAGTGCAGAACAACCCGGCGTCTACAGGACAGTTTGTACTTGAGAAAGTCGGATATGAAAAAAACAAAAATGCAAAATGGCAGACAAAAACAAACGACAGGCTAACTGAGCATTTATTATTTTGTTAATAGCTGTGATGAACATCCAGTTTAAACACATTTTTACACCATATGGAGAATCAAACAATGTAGGTTTAATTAATTTCATCTATGCTCTGATGTTTGCGTAAAAAAAAAAGCTGGCTCTGCTAAGCTAGCATGACTATGAATGATATAAACTACTGAGGCAGATAAAGAATAAAATATACATAGAATTGCATAAAAAATATGAAGTCACCCAACTGAGCAGAACCTTGAGCCGATGTTACATTAAAATATTCTTGAAGCTAACTGTGTGAAGCCATATTAGGTACAATTATGCTAAATGAACTTAATTCGCTTTAAACGTCAGTTTCTTTGTGCTGAAAATGAACTGTAGCTTTAAAGCATACAGATGACAAAACAATGCCAATACTAATTAATTTTATGTCGTACTAAAACAAATGCTCGTGGCTAAGCTAAGTTAGCCTATCTTTAGCTAACTTAAACTTGATCGGGAATAGACCAAATGAAAATACAACAAAACCTGAAGTTTATTTTTCAAATGAGCTACTGTTTAGCATCTTGCTAGCAGTTATGAAAGCTAAACTGGCTAGCATCAATGCTACATTAGCTAATGAGTCTTTGTATCTGTTGTTTAAAAAAAGTAAACAAACGTTAATATAGATCGTTTAATTTTGTACGACCATTTGTGGTGGATCTCCACAATAATAACATACTTATTACAACAAAGAAAAAAGAGTTTAGTTGCAGTGGATCTTAAAAGTGTGGAAAACCTGTGAAAATTAAAGATTTTGGTTTTGATGAACCGTTGACAAATATCACTGCTAACTGTAGAAACGTGATTACCGTCTCATCTTAAACTGGTAAACAGTTTTAAGAGACATTGTAACGTTTTTACCGTTTCACAACCAAAACATTGTAGGTTAAGCTAGGTTAGCTTGATCTTCATTGTGTCAGTGAAGTTAGCGAGAACAAACAAATGTTCACAGAGCAAGAAGTAAAGCAAGAAATATGACTCAAACTATCTTAACAAAATCTTGAGCTGCAGTTGTTACGTTAGCATCATGCTAGCAGCTACAGAAGCTAACTGCGAAGCTAATCTGTACCAGTTTCTACAAGCAATTCAACAGCTAGTGGTGGTTAGCTGATCTTGTATCATTTTTACTACAATTTCAGGTCAAGTTATGTTTCTATTTTCATTTATTTTAAATTAAACTGAATATTATGTTTTTACTGGGCACTTTGTTTTGGCTGAAGCTGAAATACTCCCATATATTAGCTAAAAAAGCTTAGATTAATAAAAAAAAACTGGTCACAAAAAGACATCACAAACAGTTTTATGTTGAGAAACGCTGCTGGAGCCTCTCCATGTTTGTGTCAAAGACTCCTAGTTAAGCCCGTTAATACAAAACACATTTGGCACATGTTCAGTAAACGACTAAAACAAAGCTTCTCTAATGTGTGGTTGGTACCGGTCCAGCACAGAGCGGCGAGAAACAAAGAAATATAATTAAAACACATTGGTCCCACTGATCCTCAGTGTGGGTCCAGGATCAAATGCTTCATTCACACAGCCTGGCATTAAACTCGTTCAGCCCAGATTTGACTCAAAGTTCCACCTTTTCCTGCTGTGACGCCATGAATTGGATTTCAGATTCTGATCAATGGTGAAGCAGGAAGCGTGCAGAGTTTAATTCCCAGGCTGCAGGTTTTCAGCGAGGCACATTTTGCGTCTGACAGCGATGACGGCGCCCCCTCCTGGTTCAATTTATTCTCAAGGCTGACAGGCGGAGGCTGCGATGCCCTGGGTGTCCACTAGAGGGAGCTGCAGCGCGTTTATTGTCAGAGCTGCACACAGGAATGATTGAAAGATGACAGTAACATGCTGAGGACAGACGGGGAGGAAACGGCGGGGGACGGAGGACGGAGCAGCGTCTCCGGGTCTAACATGCGCATCTTTTGGGGTCGGGCGTTCCCTCGCCCAGCTTGGCGGCGCCGTTCCCGTTGGCGGGGTCGACCGGCGGTTTGTCCACGCACTGCTCCATCCTCTTCATCACCAGGTCCAGCAGCGTGATCACCGCCTTGTCCACCTCCGCTCCGGTGGCTGCGCTCGTCTCAAAGTACGGGATCCTGAAAGGACCAAAAAACACCAGCAAGAGGACATGCTTCATGATCAATCAATCAATCAATCAATCAATCAATCAATCAATCAATCAATCAATCAATCAATCAATCAATCCAGGGTTTCACAAACCTAAATTAGCTCCTCAAACAGCTAATATGAACTTTGCTTTATTTCAACTTAAATGTTATAGTAATATTTCAAAGTGTGTTACTTTCATAAAAAACTAATTAAAGTGTATGATTTAAAAATTGGTTGGATTTCATTTTATTTATTTTTCCTATTTTTTCTTGTTTTCTATCCAACCCTCTGCTGCCCCCTGGTGGCCAGGCGTCGAAAAACTGATTTAATCAAAATAGAATTGGATCAATAATTTCTATTCTGACGATGAATGAAAAACAAACAAACTCAGCAGACTCAGACACACATGCAGTTTTTATTAAAGTTTAATCAGTTTTTCATTGATTTTGTTATTTTCTTGGTATTTGTGTGAATTATTGTCATTTTGGTCATTAATACGTTTCCACTTAGCTTTATATGTTGGTCCATTTGTTGATGTAATTGTTAAATATTAAATAACTGATGATACTTGCCCGTATTTGTCGGCCAGCTCCTTGGCCTGTTTCTCCTGAACTTCCCGCTGGTCGGCCAGGTCCGCCTTGTTCCCGACCAGAACGATGTCCGGGTTCTCGCAGTACGCGTTGGCCTGCAGCTGGCCTGCCGTTCGGTTGCCACAGCGAACCGGCAGAGGACAGAGAAACGTTATTGAAGATTTGAGAAAAATCTGGATTTTTTTTCACCAATTTGCTGGTTGGGTTTTGAGGGCGGCCATCTTGGTTTACAAAAGTTCTTTCACAGCTTCTGTTTGTTTGGATTTTGAATTATTCAGCTAAACTTTACAACTAAACATAAGAGCCATTTGTATTTTTAGTCACAGAAATAAAAACAGAATAATATACATGAAGATATATAGATATATATGTATACATATACATAGCTGGTTGTTGCTGAATAATAAACTGAAATTTGCTCTGTGTGTTTCATGCTGGATTGGATGATTTAATCAGATGAATTTGATCTTAAAGCTACGTACTCATCCAGTTGCGGACGTTGAGGAAGCTCTGCTGGCTGGTGAGGTCGAACATCAGCAGGAAGCCCATGGCGTCCCTGAAGAACGCCGTGGTCAGGCTGCGGAACCTGCAGCACAAATCACAACCACGACGTTATTAAAGTTCGTAACTTTTATATATTTTATATATTAGTTAAAATCGTCACCATGTTGTCAGTTTGTTATGAGACATAAAAGATTGATCTCCCTGAGCTGCTGCTGTCTGAAAAAATGCACCAAAAACAGCCAATCAGAGCCAGGAGGCGGGGCTTAGCGCTGTCAATCATTCTAGTGTACGCCCTGCTAAAGGTGCTACTGGCAGAGAAACAACTTGAACTTACAGGAAAGTCGTTTGCCCACTGTCAGTGGTGGCTATGCTAACTAGCCTTAGCATGTGCAGCATGCTGCTACGCTAGCTGCACATAGCAGAGAGAAAGGTGGTTTGTGATTGGCAGCGCTAAGACCCGCCTCCTGGCTCTGATAGGTTGCTTCTAGAACTGGGTGACGACAGAAGAGGTCAATATTTTTCACAGATTATCTTATATATTTTCATAAACCGTCAATAAATATGTAAAATATGAATTTTAAAAGTTTCTGCAGCTTTAAAGGTGGAATAAATTCCTTTTACTGGTTCAGAGGAAATGTTCCGGTTTTTCAGACGTTGTTCTTTATTAAATCTTTTTCTGGTTAAACTGAGACGTTTGAGTTCAGTTTTCTGAATCTTTATTTTTCATTTTGCGTGTTAAACATGTCGAATCTTCCAGGCCAGCGTTCGTCTGCATTTGGACCAGAACCGCCTGATCCTGGTGATGAATCACTGCAGCATTAGTCACCGATCGTTACGTCACTTTGTCCGCATTGAACCGACCAGCAGAACCGACCGGCAGAACCGCAGCTGTGGGAGGAGAGCAGGGAGCAGCGCTGGCTACAGCGACGCTGCGACCCCAGAGGTCAAAGGTCACTTCTATACCAACAAAATGGCTGAAGAAAAGAAAATAATGTTTTACAGTTCAGATAAAAACATCTGATTGTGTAAAACTGTTTCACCAAAACTAGAAACTATAAACTGGTTTCAGCTTCAGCTGCTTCTAATTCTGTCAATAAATGAAGCATCTTTTTCTATCCAATCACTAATCTATAAACTAATTTATTGATGAACAAAAAGGAGCTGGAAGTTTTTAATGCAAACGACTAATTGATGAATCGATCAGTAAAGGAACCATTTTATTTAAAAATAAACTTTTTATTTAATATATTCCTAAAGCTGAACAAAAGGCTGATTCTCTTCAGAGCTTCAGAAAATGTTTTTTAATCTAATTAGAATATTAATAGACAAATTGATTAATTATCAGGATGATCACATTAATGGACTGGATATTTACACAGAGACTTTCAGAGTCAAACAAAAGATTCTCTGGAGGAAATTTAGCAATAAATAAAATCAGATTCTGATCCAAATTTCAAATCCTGAGAAATCTGCCCCCTACTGGTGGAAATTTATTTACAACTCCAGGAGCTGTGTCCATCCATCCATCCATCCATCCATCCATCCATCCATCCATCCATCCATCCATCCATCCATCCATCCATCCATCCATCCATCCATCCATCCATCCATCCATCCATCCATCCATCCATCCATCCATCTCCATCCATCCATCCATCCATCATCCATCCATCCATCCATCCATCCATCCATCCATCCATCATCCATCCATCCATCCATCCATCCATCCATCCATCCATCCATCCATCCATCCATCCATCCATCCATCCATCCATCCATCCATCCATCCATCCATCCATCCATCCATCCATCCATCCATCCATCCATCCATCCATCCATCATCCATCCATCTATCCATCCATCCATCCATCCATCCATCCATCCATCATCCATCCATCTATCCATCCATCCATCCATCCATCCATCCATCCATCCATCCATCATCCATCCATCATCCATCCATCCATCCATCCATCCATCCATCCCATCCATCCATCCATCCATCCATCCATCCCTCATCCATCCATCCATCCCATCCATCCATCATCCATCCATCCATCCATCCATCCATCCATCCATCCTCCATCCATCCATCCATCCCATCCATCCATCCATCATCCATCCCATCCATCCATCCATCCATCCATCCATCACCATCCATCCATCCATCCATCCATCCATCCATCCATCCATCCATCCATCCATCCATCCATCCATCCATCCATCCATCCATCCATCCATCTATCCATCCATCCATCCATCCATCCCTCATCCATCATCCATCCATCCATCCATCCATCCATCCATCCATCATCATCCATCCATCCATCATCCATCCATCCATCCATCCATCCATCCATCATCCATCCATCATCCATCCATCATCCTCATCCATCCATCATCATCCATCCATCCATCCATCCATCCATCCATCATCCATCCATCCATCCATCCCTCATCCATCCATCCATCCATCCATCCATCCATCCATCCATCATCCATCCATCCATCCATCCCTCCATCCATCCATCCCTCATCCCTCCATCCCTCTCCTGTCCCGCTGTGTCCCAGAGCTGCAGGTGAACCTTGAAGGTTTTTCCGGTTGTCGTTCCATTCGGGTTTGAAGCCGTGTAAACCTGAAGAGGAGAAACGTTTCAAATCAAATAATCTGAGGATGAAGAGAAATAATAAAAAAGAAACAAAGACCAGTTTATTTTCTGTAAAGTTTCTCTTATTTTCACTTCAACATCTTAAAATTAACAGTAAAATCTCCATTTTGTTCTAATCCAGCGAATTATTGATGACAATCGATCGATTGTAAATACTGTTTTTGCTTCTGGTCATTTATCTGGACTGATTTCCGTGTGGGAAAGGAACCGTGGCGACCCGGCTGACCCCGCGCCCGGTCGCCATGGCAACCCGGCCTCGGCGGCGCAGCGAAGCGAAGCGGAGGAAGCGCCGCAGCCTCACCACTCGCTTTTCCCTGAAGTCGATGCCCACAGTGGTGATGAACTTGGGGTTGAACTTGTTGTCGGTGTAGCGGTAGAGGAAGGTGGTCTTCCCCACGCCGGAGTCGCCCAGCGCCAGCAGCTTGATCAGGTAGTCATAATCCCCATCAGTCATAGTGGAGCCCGAAGAAAACCTGGGAGCAAAATGAAGACATTCTGTCTGCAGGAGGAGGAATCAGAGGCAGCAGGAAACGCCCGGCGCCTCATTTACCCTCCCTTTCTGGACGACACATTGTTATCGCGATAAACGATAATATCGTTTAAACACAATGACACATTCTGAAAGATCAATAAACGTCAAATGCTAACAAACATTTAAGACATTTTAAATAACAAAAACACAAATAAAATCAATTATAAAGTTTTTGTAAACAGATCAAATCATCCAGTTTTTGGCAGAAAGAGAAAAACAACAAAAGTGAAAATGGAAATTATTGAGCTTAATTTGTCATGTGATTAATTGATATATTTATTATTAATTGTTGTGAAGGATCACAGGTGATCCTTCACAACAAAAGACAATCTGTAATTTTCCAGATTGAGAAATGAAAAGCACATTTTCCCATCAGTGTTGTAAAACAAGGCAGGTTTTATTTGTAGGAATGAAGTAATCCTTTATGCGATGAGCTTTTATTTCTGCGTTCAGGAAACATGTGACTCTGGTTAATCAGCTGACTGCAGCGTGTTAAATATTGAGCTTTATTACGGGGGAGCGACGTTCTGCCTGCAGTTCAGACGATGACGCCATCAAACCGTCACTCTGAGACAAATTTAGCCTCCTGACATTTAACCTGCAAGGTTTCAATCAGTCCTGCAGGAAACTTTCCAACTGGAAATAAAAACATCAACTATTCTTTTAAATTAATGCACCTTAAAGTGCTTCAAAAATGATTCAAGTCTTCACTGAAATGTAAATAATATGCAACATATTTCATAATGACATGATTTTCTAAACTAAAGCAGAGCAGGAATAGTAAGTACACCCCAGTGGCTTAAAGAGGGGAAATAAAAACACGTCGTTCATGTTGAACGTTTCGCTGTTTCCATCATCTGATGCTACTTGCTCAATAAAACTTCTTAACAAAAATAAAGAACAACGAGGAGAGGAAACAGAACCTCTGTGTACAAAGACTTCAAAATAAGAGCCTGAATATAAACGGATGACTAAAAAAAAAACTTAACAGTCAAAAACCAAAACTTGAAAAGCATCAGCAGAACCAATGTTTATCATTAGCGACTTAGCATTAGCTTCTGCTAATACTATAATACATTAGTGTTAGCAGAACCGATGTTTATGATTAGCGACTTAGCATTAGCTTCTGCTAATACTAAATACATTAGTGTTAGCAGAACCGATGTTTATGATTAGCGACTTAGCATTAGCTTCTGCTAATACTAAATACATTAGTGTTAGCAGAACCGATGTTTATGATTAGCGACTTAGCATTAGCTTCTGCTAATACTATAATACATTAGTGTTAGCAGAACCGATGTTTATGATTAGCGACTTAGCATTAGCTTCTGCTAATACTAAATACATCAGTGTTAGCAGAACCGATGTTTATGATTAGCGACTTAGCATTAGCTTCTGCTAATACTAAATACATTAGTGTTAGCAGAACCGATGTTTATGATTAGCGACTTAGCATTAGCTTCCAGCAAAAGCACTTTAGGTTTAGTGGAACTAAATATATGATTCAGGCATGAGAACAGCATTAGCGATGCTAACTCTCTGGTCTCCACTGGGGACCAGTGAGGGTCTTTGGTCTCTTTACAGCAGACAGAGGATGAACGATCCCGTCGTTCCACCTGGAGTCACCAGTTCCCTCTAACTCTGGCTGAAGAACATCCGTTCCCCGACGGTGGATATTTTCTGAAAGGTCAGCTGGACCTTTAGGTCTGACTGATGTGTCCTCCGCTTCAACCTAACCTGATCACAGAACTAATTTGTTTTCCATCTCCTGCTGTCGCTAACAATCTGTCCTCCGCAGCCACAGATCAATAGCTGCTAACGCTGATGAGGGCTGGCCTTTAACTATTCAGTTACTCAGGACGCCCAGACGCTTTGCAGCAGATTGTCCTGAACGTTCAGCGTCTCCGCAGAAGAAACTGCAGAAACATTCAGGATGAATAATTCACTGCTGCCGACATCCTCAACTAACACAAAACACAGCAAACCTGCAACAGGCTTCAGGGCGGAATAAAGACCATCTGAGACATTCCAGAGATTTAGTTCAGTCCAACACAACAGAGTCATTATTTACCCAGCAAACAGGAAGTCAACATGGCAGACTGGATGGGAAACAAGCAGGGAGTTTATCTAGAGCCCAGCGAGGCGGTTCAGGATGATCTTCATGATAAAAACAGAACATTATTCAATTATAAAGGAAACACAACAGTGACCAGCTGAACAAACCTCACAGTTTGATGAGTATAAACCAGACAGTGTTTCATTTATTCTGCTCCAGAGCAGCGTCCAGATTTACAGGTTTGTCTGAAAAGGCAACCAAACTGGATCATCACATTCCTGCAGGCTGGTCCATTCAGAACCAGAACCAGAACGGAGAGAGCAGATTCACAGATTCATCCTGCAGTGGAAACAGCTGAGCTTTGTGCTGCGTCCTCATGACTGCAGCAGCCGCGACGCTTTGGCCTGGACAGATGGAGGCGGATCGGCGCCGAAACATCCTGCTGGACAGAACGACGACCCGATTCCTGCGCTTCTTCACTGAGCTTCACAAGATTACAAACCAGAAAAATATCCACAAATAAACATCAAAACAATAAGACCTGGAAGCAAAGACGTTCTGCATCGAAACAGAGATGAAAACAAAAATAGAAAGAAATACGACTTAGAAATCCTGAAAAACTGGAATAATTTGAAAAATAAATATTTCTAAAACTAATAAGGAAAAACTGGAATTTATCTGGGATTGTAAGGGGAAGCTAAGTGCGCTAAATGAAAGGCTAGCTTTGCTATTAGCGCATTAGCATTAGTTCACCAGCCACATGCTAGTGTTTTCTGGACGTTTTATCTACATCAGCAGATCTGGACGGCGGATCTGTGGCTCCATTTTCTATAAAACGGTTTCATATCTCATCATTTTACCACAACAGGAGAATTTACTCTGCTGCTAAAACCACGGTGAGAATCACTGTGTTTCTGTCTCCCGCCCGCTTCTTGCTTATCCAGTTGGAGGTCATGTGACCGGTCAGCTGACTGGATGAGCGGCGGCCATTTTGCCTCCGGTCTGCAGAAACAGAACATCCTGTTTGTTCTGCGTTTTTCCGCCTCCAGGATCTTTAAAGTGGTTTGACCTGAATATTTCAAACCAGAGGGAAACGTTCATTATATCACATTTTAGACCCGTTTAGGTAAAACACATTTAATTTGGTCAATAATGAGCCGTAATATTTAGTGTTATAGAAACGTTTCTCCATCTATTGGTTTTTATTAAACTATGATGAAAAAAGCAGCAGTTACATTAATTTATGCATTTATGTTGAAATAAATAAATTCAGGAATATTTTGTTTTGTTATAGCAGGAAACTTTCACATCATAACAAGATTGAAAAGAGGTTAAAAATACAAAATGAGAAATGTTTTCATTATAAAGAGATAAGTTTTTATTATCAAAACAGGAAAGTTTGTCATTTGTTTCTTGTTTTAACAAAAAATGTGTTTATCTTGTTTGTCTTGATTCAACAAGAAATGATCATCATAACCAAAAACCAATAAATAATTAATAAATAATAAATAATAACCTGATTAACTTACACTCTACGAATTCATTTAAGACTTTTAAGGCCTGAATTTTATGGATTTAAGGCTTTTTAAGGATGTATGGACAACTATCGCTAAATATTCTCCAGCATTTATTCCATGTCAGCTAATTTCCATGTTCCTTAATTGATTTAGCATAAAGTCATGAGTCCAAAATAAGAACTTTTACTGAGGAAAAATCGCTAAAGAACAATTTCAGACCTGCGATTAGCATTTTTAAAGCTAACTCGCATTTTTAAATGAATTTAAGACGTTTTAAGGCCTTAATTTGACATGAAGCTTTTTCACTTATTCATCTTTTTTAATAATACAAAAATGTCTTTAAAGTCAGAATAATTTTTATCATGTTGGAAGGGTGTACTTAGTTTTTCCCATGACTGAACATCTGTTAGGTTTTCCTGTGGCTGAAGAACAAACCCAGACGTTTCGACCTCCTCTGAACTCTGAATGTCAACTGAAATGAGCCGAAACTGAAACCTGTTCATGAGATTTATCAGATAATTTCACTTTAAAATCCTCCAGAGAGTAAAGAAAACAAACAGATTCACTCAGAGCTCAGGATTTGAGTAGGACAGAACCAGAACGACAGAGTAAAGTCCAAAAGAGACGCTGACTGCGCAGAAACTCTCAACAGAACCACAACTGTAACTTTAAGGGAGATTCTCAAATAACCGTTCAGTTCAAAATGACGAAAACTTCAATCAACCAAACCAATCAATCAATCAATACAAAATGATTTTTTACACCAAGCGTTAAAATCAAACTAAAAGCTAATGAAATCTCATCCGGCCTCCAGATCCTGCAGCAGCTGATGAACATCAGCAGGTTTGTCTCACCTGAGTCCAGAAGGTTCTTCAGATGAAACCGGTTCTGTTAACAAAATGAACCAGAATCAGAACTTTTTAAAGTTTCTAGCAGCAGAAGCAGCTTCTGCACTTCGGCCCAAATGTAAACTCAAATATTGACCCATGAAACTGCAGCGTTATAAATCATAAAAGAGGAAAAGCTCAGATATCAGACGAGTTTTCACACGTTTCCTCCTTCAGAACCAACAACGACCCGGCGGGTCACAGGAAGATTCATTCATTCACTCACAACCAAACTTTAAAGGTTGACATCAAACTTCTCGGCTCGTTTTCCCAGAAAGAAGAAATAAAAACTCAATTCGTGTGAAGAAATTACAGTTTGAATAAATTCAAAGTTTAAGAATTTATCAGCTGTTTTCATCATAATTTCTAACAGAATATCAGGCAAAGTGGTGGAGAGGTGACGATGCAAAGGTCATTTTATCTTCATGGCACATTTTCAGAGTTTTTACAGGAATTAAAGGGAAACAAACAAAATACCAAACCAGAGGAAATGAAAATAATCTACCATCTCTAAACGAGTCACTCAGGTTGGTAGATAACAGCCGATTCTGCTCTGCTTGTCCCTAAACGGGTCGTTAACAGAATGACCAAAACCAAAGCAGCAGCTGTGATGTCCTAGTCAAAGACCAGACATTAATCTTATTGAAATGATGTAATGTGGAAAAAAAGAATGGACCAAAACTCCTTCATGACGATGAGAGGAGAAAACGCTAAAGTTGGGCAGAAAATGTTCAAGTTTTTAAAATTATTTTTCACATTTCTGAGTTTTTTTCCTGCAAATTTTCACATTTTTGTTTTTTCTAGAAAACATTTGATTTTGGGCAGAAATGTAATCTTTTTAATAATCATCACAAAAATGACTGATATGATGCAGCCTTAACAGAAAGAACCAAAACATGCAAACAGAAGATCAATAAATTCAAAGTTTTTGAGAACATTTCTCAGATTTATCTATAAATTTCAGTGTTTTTGCAGAAATTCAGGTTTTTTTCTATCCAAACCATTTAACAAACAGATTTTGTAATACAGAAAAGGCCAAACAAAAAAAACAAACGCCCCTGCATTCTGGCGCCCCCTTCAGGGTGGCGCCCTGATCATACAATGCGCTGCTGTGTGACGTCAACTTTCTTCTGCGAATTTGGATAATAAATCGATCATACAGCCGCGTTATTGTTCATAATTAATCAGCAGCATGAAAGAAGACATGGAGCTTAGTAAAAATAAAAATGAATGAATAATCGGAGCATTTTTACCTTCATGTTTTCTTCTATTTATAGACAAAAACTTTGTTCAAAACTCCGGTTGGCTATAAACTCAGGACTCGTTTTATTGCCGCCATAAACTTATTTTTTAAACTTGAACAACGGAGCAATTGTAACCTAAATCTGCTTTAATTCCCTTATTAATATAAAACAAGAAGAACAGAGAAAGTTCAGCTGGAGCTTTTTATATCCCAGAAAAAAAACTTTTTTTTTTCTAAATAAAATCAGAAGAAGCGAAAGTTTCAGGCTTTAAACAGAGAAACTGATGGAGGAGATTTTGATTCTCACTAATGAGTCAAAAACCAGGAAACTGCAGAATCCCGCAACTCCTCCTGTCTGCGGTTCCTACCTGTCTGCGGTTCCTCGCCGTTTCTCGCTCAGATCCGGAGGGAGACGCTCAGCCTGCGTTCACCCGCAGACCGGAGGCTCTGCTGGGACGCGGAGCGGCGGGGAGGCGGAGGAGGCAGCGGGCGGAGAGCCACGCCTTCCGCCGAGCAGCTGACTGGCTGCGGGGCGCCACGCACCACTGACCGGTTACCGTCCGCTCCGCCTCTCGGACCGCGGGGGAAACTATTCACACCCGGAAGTATATTCAGCCTTCAGACACGTTTCATCTGAGTCACAGAGAAAGTTAAAGGGAAGGAAAACTTCATCCATATATCCATTCGTTTTTCCGTTGATCCATTCAAGTGGATTTAGGTCTGGACTTTGACTAGGCCATTCCCACCATGAATCAGCTTTGAACCATTCTTCCCTTGTCCTTGTCCTCCCCACACAGCATGATGCTGCCACCACCGTGCATCACAGTCACAATGTTGCATGTAAATCTAGAAGCTCGGCTTCCTGTGTCTCCAAAGGAGCCAAACTTTGAGAACTTCCTGTTGGAGATTCCTCTGTTTCTGAGAGTAATGAGAGGGTGAGGCTGCGATGCAGAAAGATACGAGTCTGAACACACATGAACATACACACCCACGCACACACACACACACACACACACACACACACACCACACACACACACCACACACACACACACACACACACGCTCTGTTATCGGCGCCGGGGGCCCGGGGTCACGCTGGTCCAGGAAACCAGAGCAGTCAAACAGGAAGTGAGTAAAAACCAGGCGGACGAGTCAAACCAGGTAAGTTCTGGGAAGGAGGAAGTGACATCACTTTCTAGAGAATCTTAAAAATGCAGAGGCTGCAGAACAAGTTTTAGCAAAGGTTCTGTTTGGTTTCTGACCCACCAGCTTATTTCTAAAGGCTCATTTCGTCTTTTCTTTATTTTCCTGTTTCCATTTGAAGGAAGAGTGAAAAAAACTGCTGGTTTATTTTGAAAGTCGCAAAAGTTTTTAGTGGGAATTAACAGAAACGTCCAGGAAGAAAAGGCAAAAACATGCAGTTTTAAAGCTACAGTTCTCCTTCATTTGGCTCAGACACAAAGAAAAAACCAGATGAATGAACTGAACGTATCTGATGAGCAGCGAGTTCATTTTACCTGCAGAAGGTTTTAAGACATGAGGAGAAAATCAAGAGAAAAAACTGAAAAGAAAAAAGGAATATTATGCTTCTGATTTTATTTCATTTTCATAAAAATAACCCAGTAAATATCCTGATACATTTTCCTCTCTTTGCCTTCCTTAAAAATCTCAGATCTGCTGCTGCGGCGACTTCCTTCACTTCACTGAACATGAAGAATCCACTTCCTGTTCGCCACTGAAAGAACGAGCAGAACGAGGAAGAAGAAGAAACATCAGATTGTTTTTCACTGGGTTGGAAAAGTCCTCCATTTATGGAATAATATCAGTGACAAAACTTCCTTTAACCTTCATTGTTTATTGAATTACAACAACTGACTGAAATGTCTGGCAGAAATAAGGAAACTGAAAAAAATATTTCATTTAAACAAAGAAAGTTTTGGGGCAATTATTTTTATTTTCTTGGTTTAAAAGGTTTTTAGTTCATTTCCAGCAATAAAAGTGAGAATTTTCTTTGATGTGTTTTGCCAAATATGATGGTGTTTATGGATCAAAGGTCACTGGATGTTTGTGACATGACTTTCTATGACATAAAATAAAATAAAACATAATAATTCTGAAAAAAAATCTGATGTTTTTCATAGAATATTTTATTTATTTTTGGGGGGATAATGTGGCATCTTCCTTAAAATTCTTAGTTAAAATTCAGAATTCTGGCATTTCTCGTAATTTTGAAATTTTTCACAGAATTTTGAATTTTTGGAATTTTGACTTTTTTCAACTGAATTTTAACTTTTTCATTCCGAATTCTGACTTTTTCACACTTTTCTTTGTTTTTCACGTAATTTTGAAATTTTTCACAGAATTCTGACATTTTTCAGAATTTTACTTTAAACTCAGAATTCTTCCTTTTGATATTACAGGTCAAGAGTTACTTATTATCAAATTAAAGAATTATGATTTGTGTTGTTCTTAAAGTTTTCCACAAACAGTAGAAATGTAATTTTCACCATTCTTGCCAGGTGCCACCAACGGTCCCTGAACCACACTTTGGACACCCCTAATGTTTTGTAACATGTTGATCAGATTTTACACATTTCATCCTGACTTCAGATCAATAAACTTTTTATTTCTCTTTTCACGCTGAGACATTTCCAATCCCCGCTCTGTGATTGGATGATCGTCAGAAAGCCAAACCAATCACCGGCCACCGAGACATGAAACATGACAGCAATTCCCACAATTCCCAGTGAACCAGAGAGAAGCTCAGAGAATGAACTGGTTTCATACTGGAAGTGTCTCTGCGGCTCACAGCCGTTATCCCCGGCCTGCAGTGACATCATCATCAGCTGACGGTGGAAATCGAAGGCCGACTTCCCAAAATACGACAACCTGAGGCCGGAGCAAATCCAGCTGCCGGATCGGATTCAAATCAAACTTTCCCATCTGACGTTCAGCAAACCAGACGCATCAAACCCAAAAGGCAGAAAAAACGGAAAACATTACAGACAAGGTTCTGGTGATCAAAAGCCTTCAGCAGTTAATAAGAAACATTGTGAGAACCTCAATACAAGCTGATCTGCTGCTTCAGGTTCATCCCATCATTTCTCTTTAGGCTGATTTAAACCAACTCCGGTCCGTTTCTCTAGAAAATCCGGTTCGTACCGAAACACCGAACCGAATCCGTCTACGAACTTTAAGTTTGGTTCAAGTGAAGTCTCAGCGGTTTGGATGCAAATGTGATGAAACAAACAGAGACCGCTCCAAAAGCAGGAAGTGGACTAGAGCGCAGGGCATTCTGGGTAAATACAACCAAAGCTAGCATGCTATCCTAGCGCTAGCTGCAGAAATGGTTCCTGGTCTTTAGCCCAAGACTAATAAGAAATCCTCCAGCACTAAACTCTGACGCCTCCATCTTGTTTCCATCTGGTAAAGAAGAAAGTTGCTCTCAGTGTCTTCAGACGTTTTGTGTCGTTTCCTTCAGTGGTTGTTGGTGCAGCGCCCCCACAGGCCGGGAGGGAAACAGGCTGGTTTGACTCAGAACCACAGCAGCTGGAGGTGGAGCAGATAATGGAGTTCTGGTCCAAATCAAACCAAATCTATGAGGTGGGAAACAGCAGCATTGATCCAAGATCAGCTGCTGCTCATCAACCTCTGAAGGGTTAAAGGTCATCTCCAAACCAGTCCATTATTCTCCAAAGAGAAAAACTTCTCAGAAAGCTGCCAAGCTTCCCAGAATGAAACAAATTTACAACAAACTAATTAAACAGTTTTTCAGCAGACAGTTAATTTAATGATGAGAAATAATCAGAATTGGATAAAGTTTCTCAGAAATCCTTATTTTTTTATTGCCAGAGGAAAAGTCGCATTTCAGAGCTGAAATCCCAGGATCTGGTTTCAGACGCTGCAGCTGAAGTGAAGCTCATTGTTTCTTACTGTGAAGCATTTTGCAAACTAAGGCCTGAACTGAACTGGGTTTATCTCTAAGACTGTTTCCATTGGAAGCGTTTGCTCTGCTGAGGAGGATTAAGATCAGATCGCTGTGGCTCATGCAAAGCAGAAAGAAAACACACGTGGAATAGAAAGGAATGTTTTCTGCTGTTACATCTGCAGCTCAGAGAAAAGTTATGAATAAATCTGGAGGATTTTTACTTATAACACAAACTTTTAAATCTGTAGAGCAACACAATATGACCAAACAGTTTGAGAGGATTTAAATCTTCCTCGTCTGAAACCAGGATGTGTGGAAGTGAAGGTCAGTTTTTATGAGCCCTCAACAATCAGTCGGTCATGCAGCTTCAATTACGGCAGGAATGTTGCCTCCTATTTCCAGCTGCTACCGTCACATTCAACCACTTAGAATAATCAAAGTTCAGTTTTATTTCACTGCGGCATTTTGTCTGTTTAATTCAGTTAGTTTTAATAAAAACTGTGGCTACGTTTACATCGATTGGGTATTGAAGACACCATTTTCAAAAATCTATTAAATTGTTGAACAACCAACAGACTTTTTTTGCCGTCGCCATTTTGCGACAAAACATTTATAGGAGAAAGTCTGAGACCAACAGCCTCACTTGGAGTCATTACCTGAGGATTCAGGAATGCACCAGTCAGGGTTCACATTGTTGGCAGCTTCAACAACCCGCTGCTTGTTAGCCAAGGCGACGCCACGAGTCAGCAGAGTGGCAAACAAAGACGTAAACAACAAGCAATTTCATTATTTTGGCATGAAAATTAAACTAACTCAATTCTGTTGTTATTTTGAACTGCAGAGGTCAGTCACTACCACAAGGGGGAGGCAACACACAAACTGAAGAAACAGAAGAAGCTGCCTCATGAAAAGCATCAGAAGATGAGTTTTTTTATTTGTGTACTTGAGTATTGGAATAGCTAACATTATGCTAACACCTCCAACACATTATTGCATATCCGCCTCTTAAAACCTGATAACTGCTGCTCAATAATTCACTGATGACACGTTAATTATGGTGACCTCATGTGACACTATGCCATCTCTTTGTCTGCGCTGTGAAGATCCAACGGCCTTGGCCTGCATGAAACAAACAGTAAAACTGATGTCATGACCTTCTTTCTGATTTATTCGCTTTCATCCCAAGAAGGAAAGTTAATAATTAACTAATAAAAATAAAAGCCTCTGATGTCACAGGAAATATAAACGGATTCACTTTTCAGAAGTGGAACATTAATTCTTCCAAGGCATGACAGGACTTGATGTTCCACCAAGTCTGCTTAGTTTTGCCATGTTTAGTCCCCCGTACCAAGACATCAACAGACGCCAAGCAGAGAAAAGTTTCCATGTTGAAGGTCTGGCTCAGTTTGACTCTTTCCCTGCTTTGCAGCTGAAATATTTACTGCTAACAAAAATAAGTCGAAACATAATCATGCCGGTGAATAGGTTTGTTAAAAAAAAATATTTTTCCTGGAATAGCTCATCCTTCCTCTCCATGGAAACAGATGTTTTCATGTCGACAAATTACACAAAACTTTAAGAGAAATGGTTCAATAAAACATTTGTTGGTGAAAAATATAAAATTACAGCAGGCAAGATGCAGATTGTTCATAAATAGTTGTGTTTTTTCATGCTGGCTGTTGCCCAGGGGGGCACCAAGTCCGAGCACCACCTCAAATAAAATAAAATTATGTACAGATATCCAGACAGCGACATCGTTTCTGCAGCTCTCACCAATTAATTTTACACTTTTAAGTCTTGTATCACGACAGAAATGTACAAAAAGAAAATCCCAATAAATAATTTGTGTGATTTGGCTAATGGATAAGAATAATATCATCCAGCCATATAGAATAGAAAAGCTAGATATTTTACCCTTCATGTAACTAATTAGCAGCTAGTTAGCTCAAACTTCTGCACAACAGCAAATTTCCATCTATGAAAAACTACATAAAGTTTACAGGATTAAATAATCCTGCAAAACAAAATGGAAGACTCTTCTTAATGCATGTTTTCTATTTTTCCCATGTTAATTTAAGGCTTTTTAAGAATCCACCTCTTTCATCTATCTTTAAATGTGAGACTTTGTTCCAGCGTTTACTTCATGCAGATTAATTTCCATGTTTCCTAATTGATTTCAAGTCATCAGTAAAACTGAGAACAAGCAGCTTTTTACTGAGGAGAGCAGAGCAGGCTGCCGACAGCAGCGATTTTAAAAATGCATGAGCCTCCGACCTCAAGCAGAGAGCAGCTAACGCGCGCGTGTGTGTGTGTGTGTTTGTGTGTGTGTATGTGTGTGTGTGTGTGTGTGTGTGTGTGTGTGTGTGTGTGTGTGTGTGTGGCTGTGTGTGTGCGTGTGTGTTTGAGATGCCGGCATTTAACAGCGAGAGCGAATAAAGACGCGTCGCTTTCTGATTCGATCATCTTAATGTGCTTTATTGTTTTACAGAGTCACTGTTTGTTTGTTTGTTTGTTTGTTTGTTTGTTTGTTTGTTTGTTTGTTTGTTTGGGAGCAGTTTTTATTTCGCCAGGTTCCTGCTGATGGTTCTTATTTGAGAGGGAGAAAGAGGCGCCTGTGTTTGACTCCTAATAAAGTCCTGTCAGCTGAATATCAGCTCGAGTCACGAGTCCCAAAACGAGGAGGAGGAGGAAGAGGAGGAAGAGGAAGAGGAGGAGGAGGAAGAGGAGGAGGAGGAGAAGGAAGAGGAAGAGGAGGAGGAGGAAGAGGAGGAAGAGGAGGAGGAGGAAAGCTCAACCGAGGAGGGAAACATGACGAACGGCGGAGCAAGGAGAAGATAAATGAGAGGAAGTAACGGGAAGGCCACTGGGAGCAGCAGGAGGAGACGGACGCAGAAGACAAATTAAAGACAAACATGAACCAGAAAGGAGAACGAGCTGAAAGTAAAAAACTGAGAGTAAAAACTGTTTTACCACAACAGTGAAGTTGCAAGAGCTGAAGCTATTAGCACGTTAGCGAAAGAGTGCAGACTGTAGTGAACAGAAAGTTGATGACATTATAAATGCTTGTGTGTAAATAATCAATAAATTTTGTTTTAGTTTCTTCATTCAACAGTTAAAATCTGAGCCTGAAGATTTTTAACTATGAATTATTGGAAATGCATTCAGAAAGCAAACAGTTGATCTTAATATTCCTGAGATTTGAGTCTGAGGGCAAACATTAAAGGTTTAACAACATCTTCCCCGGAGCGTCGCTTTGTGTTTGCTTACAGACCAGAACTTCATTTCAGGACAACTGGTGCATGAAAATCACAGAAACCGACGAGTTTCAGACCAACAACAAACCACATCACAGGAGGACAATCTGAAAACGGAAGAATAAAGGCCAAACAGAACTTTATTGAACTTATTCTGCTTCTAACTGGTTTTGCAATATCATCACTGACATCGTGATAAATATGCAGATGTAAATCAGGAGTTTTTTGTTTTTTTAAATGTTTAATTATTATAAAAATAAATAGATGATAGAAATTAAAACCTGCAAAATAAAACAGCTGAATATGAAAATGAGGAGAACCTGACCGGCATAAATCATCAGATCATGATCAGAAACTCTGCTATTGGAAAACAACTCTTCACCTCCTCCTCTTCCTCCTCCTCCTCACCTCCTCCTCTTCTTCCTCCCTTCACCTTCGTCTCCTCCTTCTTCTTCTCCTCTTCCTCTTCTCCTCCTCTTCCTCTCCTCCTCTCTTCACCTTCGTCTCCTCCTCCTCCTCTCTTCACCTTCGTCTCCTCCTGCTCCGTCACCAGGCAACTGGTGTCTCCTCCTCCCTCCCCATGATGTCCGTCTCTCTCCCTCGTCAGAACCAACTCCAGCGGATTCAAGAAAAGGTTTGATGGCGTCAGATTTAAACTAAAACGATGGAGCAGCGAACGTCTGTTTTCAAACCGATGCTGGAATTCTAGCAAATCAAACTTCTAATAAATTTATTCTGCTGATATTTTCTCCCAACTCAAATTGAACCTGATCTTTTTTTCTCCATGGGGGATGAAACAGCAAGAAGTTAGCCTGGTTGCTACGGCGACCGCTGGGAGGCAGGAAGTGATGCTTCTTGGCATCGGGTCAGAAATCAGCAGCGAGAAACAACCAGAGATCCTGATGAGGATCAGGACGCAGAAAGCAAGAACAAATTTACACAAATAAAAACACCATCCAACATGGACACCAGTTCTACAACTTTACAGGAAGTTACTTTATTTTGAAATCGAAGCCGTTTTGAGGAGAAGCCAGAGGATTTTCTGGGACTGCAAGAGAAAAACTTTGTTTCTGGTTCAAAGTTAAAACAGACAACAGGAAGATTAAAAACTTGACAGTCTCAAATAAACCAAAGCTGTGCAAAAAATTTTCATTTTGATTTAAAAGTGCAGCAGCTTGAATTGGAGCAAAAGTTTCAGTTTTAGTTTCCCACCAAAACAAACTAAATCTTCCTCTACTGAGGACCTCACAGCCTGTTGCTTTCAATTATTGATGAGCTGCAATTTATTTCTGCTGCCTCCATTTATTGCACAGACAAATGACCCGAGATGTGCAGATTGTTTTCTGTTTCAGTGGAAGTGAACCGCTTCCTGCAGCGATGCAGCAGAGACATTCGACGATGAATCAGGGCAGGTTTCCAACCATCACAACATTTTCCTCTCCAGCTTCATGGCTACAGAAGAACCAGGAAAATAGTTTTAATGATCCTGATGTTTATATTTGCATGGAAATAGATGAAGATGTACGACAGACTCAGAGTCTTAAGGGTTAGCGTTAGCTTTGCAAATTTTAAAAACTGTTTAGCGTTTTAGCGTTAGCTTCCAGTAATTTTTGTGTGTTTAAAGTTAGCTTCTGCTAATTATTTACTGGCTTTGCAGTTTAGCGTTAGCTTCTGCTAAAATCTTTTACTGTTTTAGCAGTTTAGCATTAGCTCCTGTTAATTTTTCAGTGTGTTTAGCAGTGGACTGTTAGCTTCCAGTGAATTTTCTGTGTTTATTATTAGAGCAAGCAAATTTTTTGAATGTGTTTTGTGTTTTAGCGTTAGCTTCTGGTCAGTTTTATGTGTTTAGCAGATTAGCATTAGCATAGCTAATATTCTTGTTTAGCAAATTAGTGGTTAGTGAACCAAACTTTGTGGTTAATTGTGTGATTTTAGCGCAAACATTTATTACCATTACAACAGCCATTAGCAGCCATTTTGAAAAATGATAAAGGAAACAACATCAAGAAAATATTCATAATTTAAATTTATTATTTGAAACCAAACATTCATTTCATTGGTGATTCTATTTCAAACATTAGCCTCCCTGATGACCACGGCAGCCATCTTGATTTTTTTCACTGGCTAGAGGTTTTTTCCACTTCCCCTTGGAGCATCTGTATCTGCATGTAAAAGATTTTTCAATTATCTGCTCCACTAAATCCAAACCATGACTGTGCAGTTCATCAAATTTATCGTTCAACTTCAAGTTCGGCTCCGAAGACTAAAAAACCCATAACCATTAACACACAATTAGATTTGATTTCATTATTTTTGGCATTTCCAAATGATTCTGTAATGTCTCCTGACTGATCCTATAATGTTATTTCCACTTCTAGACTGGAGGGTTTTATTTTATACATGGGAAATAAGATTTAAGATAGATGCAATAACATCAAGTATTCCCTCATACAGATTAATCACAGGATTCTCCTGCAGATGTCAGAAGAGCGAAGCCGTCCGTCATAAATGGCTGCAATCCTGCGATTTCTGAGAGGAATAAAAGTGGCTGGCAGACAGAATGTGATGCTGAACTGATTTACTGTCTGAATCCATTGATCGTTTAAAGCTTTCAGAGCTTCCTCTGACAGAACAACCAGGATTATCTGCTCCCTCTCTTCACAGATGAAACCATTTCATTTGCTTGGTGTTTCCAAACTGCATCTGTTTCCGCAGACTCGCTCTAAATGGCTCTGCAGGAAACAAGTCAAAGCTGTTCAGGTTTCCTGGTTCCCTCCCAGCTCAACCTGAGAAAAAACATCCAGATTTTAACCTCAACCTGGATCCAAACAACAAATCAGGTCTGAGAGGAAACCAGCTGTTTCTATTCACTGTAAAATTACACAAATTAATTCAATTCTATTAAAATAAACATTGTTTTTCAATAAACATCTTCAGCTCATCCCAGCTTTATTTGTATTGGTACATTTTGAAACAATGGAATGAAAACACATCAAACGCGTCACATGATCAATGACAGGATGTTACTACTGCTGGAAACGACAAAGAAGACCAGCAGGAAGTGGTTGGATTATGGTGGCGCCGCATGTTTTTAATGGCTTATTTAATGCAAATACTTTAACAGATGAAGAATTTCTATGACATATAAAAAACTAAAACTGGATCATTTTGTCATTTTTCTTGTAAGAGTTATAAAATCACTACTTTATTCTAGTAATTTTATGACTTTATTCTCATGATTAAAGGACATAATTATCTCAGTCTGACATTATAGTTAGTAGAGTTGAGCTGAACAGAAGCTATAATATTTGCATGCCAAACAAGCAGAACCGCAGGTTAAAATGGCCTAGTCAAAGTCATCTGTATGAATTGAAAATGAATGTTCACAGATCTGATTGAACTAGAGCAGCAAAGACATGCCACACTTCTCAGATCTTTACATTTCTGAGGCATTTATGGAAATAAATTCTCATCAAGTTTGTCAACGTTCCAGTTTTTACGGATCTCAATTAATTAATTAGTTGAAATGATCGGATCAGGAAGTGTTTTTGTTTTTTGGACTCGTTTTCTCTGCCAACCAAATGGCGTCTCTGCTGCCAGATCCTCGCTGCAGGAAAGCTCCTCCGTCTCCACGCGCCCCACTGCTCCTGGTCGATACTCTGCAGGGGGCGGAGTCAGGCTGAGGGAAAGGTCACGTCCTCCGGCCTAAAGGTCACCGAGGCTCATCAGAGCCGATGGCGATAAAAACCTCTGGTTCGTAAACGCGTTGCCCCGGCAACAGCCTGGTCAGAGCTGAAGGTCTGCAAAACGCCCCGGACGCTCACGGCTCCAGATTACCACCGAACGACTCGGCATGCCGCCTGGCGAAAGGTTAAAGGTCACGACAGCCCAGCTGGAGAAGAAACGAGTTTCAATGGTTTGATGTGAGAAAGTGGCGCCATGGCAACGACTTCTGGGACAATTCACGCAAAAAATATGATGAAAAATGAATCAACCAAAACCTTTTCATGACGTTTGCATAAAATTACTGAATCAATTAACTAATTATTTTGATGCACCTGCAGTTCCTTTTACGACCACCAGGAGTTCTTTGGTGAAACCTGGATACTGAGATCTGCTGAAATCTGGTTACATAATTTAGACCTAAAATATACAGAAAGACAAGGAACAAAGGTGCTTCACACAGCTGCACTTTTGCCTTCCACTCAACTTTCCATTAAAAAGCTTAGAGAACGTTTTGCTTTTACTGAACTTATTAACTCCAATGACATTCAAAGTTATTTTTAGGCGCCTGATGTTTAAAACATCCAGGAATCATTTTGTTGTTTATTAATTCTTTGCATTTTAAATTTCCAACATGAATGAAAACGACTCAAATATCTGAGATCTGGATCTGCTGCAGCTTGTTAACAATGACATCAATATCAACCGAGAACATCGCAGAACAACGTGGACCAGAGTCGCTTCACACTGATACATCACAGTAAACACTTTTTCCTTCCACTTAACTTCTGATTGTAAGCTTAGATGCAGCTAACGAAACAAACTGCTTCTGTAGAAATTGGATTTCCTGGATCTGAAAGTATTAAGATGCAGTTTATATTTATAAATGTTTATATTGCATGTTTGTCTTTACAAACATTTAACACCTTTGTCAACAAATACATAATTTTCCCCTTGGAGATCAATAAACTATATTTTATTTCCTGACCTTTTCTGCGTGCGTACAGAGAACAGACTTTTTTCTTCCACTTAACTTTCCGTCATGATGCTTCTTTACAGCTGCAGGAACAAACAGCGGTTCGTCTTGTTCCCATCCTGAAGTATTTATATGTGTCCACATTGGAAAAGTTGAATTAAATGTAGATTCAAAGTTAATGCGCAACACAAACCAGACAACATCTCTGCCTCCCACACTTCATGCAAACCGTGTGGACACTGTGGACCGTGTGGACACTGTGGACCGTGTGGACACTGTGGACCGGAGCCGCTGGCTGCGCTTTGCATGTGAAGCTGATAATGAAGCCGCTCAGGCTGCGGAGAGCTCTGCTCTCCTCTCCTCCAGCAGCAGCAGCAGCAGCAGCAGCAGCAGCGCCGCTCAGGCTATGACTCATCCCGGCTGCCAGTCACCGGTTCTGGGCTGGGCTCGACCGAAACGCGTCGCGGAGCAGAACCCAAACACACAGAGAGCCGCTCACCTTTGTTTGCCGGGAACTCAGTCAGATGCTCCTCGCAATGCGCGCTGCTGCCTGGCCGCTCGGTCTGCGCTGCTCTCTCCTCCGGGACGTCGCATCGCTCCCCCGGTTCGGACGGAACCGGGCTCAGATGAAAAGCTCCGAGAGCTGCGGCTCTGGTGGATGTGGCCCCGTTCGCCTCGGGTGGGGGCCGACGCTCCAGATGCCTTCAAGGTCTTCACGCAGCCTCGGATTTCCAAGCTCTCAGCTAAAGAGGCGCTTCTCCGTTTCCATGGTGATTTAAAGGGACAGTTCTTTTTTATTAACCGTGAGGTTGTGTGAAATAGACGGTATTTTCCCACAGTTGTTTGTCACATTATGTTTTAACATCACATTGTTCATTCCAATGGTTCTGGTTCTGGTTCGCCTTGCGTTACCAGAACCAGAACCAAACATGGAACAAACTTCCAGAAAATGGTGAAAACAGCCAAAACACTGAAAACCCAGATGTTCATAGCTTGAACCATAATAAATGAAACTCTAACCAACATTTTTGAAGCATAACAATAGTCTTGGTTTGTCTTATAGATTGACTCCTCAACAGTCAATCAATCAGTTCAACTCAGTTTCAATTAACAACAAATCATCTTGAGACACTTCGTCAAAAATCATTTCAGTTGATCCTAGATACCAAACAGCTCAATCAATTATTCAAAGAACTTTTTAAAGTCAAACTTAATAATTATATAGAATCCTTAATGGGATTTAAAATAAAAAACAACCCTTCAGCCTCGCTACGAAACCAAATACAGACAGCAATCATGGGTGTCAAACGAACCATACAAAAACTTTGAAGACGTTTTCTAGTTATTATTATGAAACTACATCAATTCCAGTCCAAGATAAAATATAGATGACGGAACCAAAAGGGTTTTAAAAACACCCACGGAGCCTCAAGTGACCTGAACGGTCGAAAGTTTAAATGAAAACTGTTTGTTCTGTTTCCACGCGAGGCAGCAAAGAGGAGTTGAGGAACCAACGAAGAAGAACAAACTCCGCCTTTCCTGTCAGGAATTGACCAATCAGGAGTCTCCATTCTTAACGGTGCAGTGTGTTCCTATGGTGTGCAGCTGAGCTAATTTTGTGACAGAAAGCTAAAAACAAAACCGTTTAACCCCCCTGGCTGCCCGGTTTCCTGCTCTGAACATCTCCCGGAGGACCAGGCTCGGACCCCAGCCCACAACCGGACCATGGTTGGTGTTAAAGTGATCGGCAGCGACCCGGACTTCCAGCCGGAGTTAGCGGCCGCCGGCTCCAGGCTAGCCGTGGTGAAGTTCACAATGGCCGGGTAAGATTCTCCACACGGGCCGAGGGCCGCTAACCGGGCTCTGTGTGTGGGTCCCCTCCACCTGGAAGATCGACATTTAAAGTCGTAAAACCAGCTGGATGTTGGAATAGCTCTGATTTTCTCCCAGATTCCTGCTGCTGTTAGCCGGTGGAAGCTAACTAGCTCTGCTGCTTACAATGACTTGGCAGTATTGCAGTAAGTTAGCTGCAGAGGTGTAGCACCGCTGGAATCACCGGGTTCTGCTCTGATACACAGAAATATAAGTGATCATTTCACCAAATACTTTTTACTCTTGAGTCATTTCTTGGTTGGATACTTTTTTACTTTTATTTGAGTAAAATTATATTGAAGTAGTGCTGCTTTTACTGGTGTCCTGTTTTTGTGTTCTCTTCCTCCTCTGCTCTTATTTAATACCTACATCCTCCTGATGCTCAGATTAAAGCAGATTAGTTACCATAACTTTCTCAAACAGAACAGAAATGAACTGAATTGATTGTCTTTGGCTTTAAGAGGAATGATGACCAGTTTTCTGATGTTCTGTCTTCCCTCAGCTGCCGGCCGTGCATCAGAATAGCTCCGGCTTTTAACATGTTCAGCAACAAATATCCTCATGTGGTTTTCCTGGAGGTCGACGTTCATGTCTGTCAGGTAAACATCTTCACACATTCATCTAAATGTTATCAAGCCTTTTATGATCCCAAATATTCATATGAAGTTGTTTTAAATGAGTCTAAAAATGAACAACTTGAGGTTCTACAGGTTGAATCTGAAAGTGATTTTCCTGCTGAGACTTTTTAACGTCATTAATCCCGTTTCCTCAGGGGACAGCGGGAGCCAACAACATCTCAGCGACGCCCACCTTCCTGTTCTTCAGGAACCGGGTCCGGGTGGACCAGTACCAGGGGGCGGACGCGGCGGGGCTGGAGGAGAAGATCAAACAGCACACAGAGAACGACCCGGGAAACAACGAGGACTCGGACATTCCCAAGGGATACGTGAGTTTACGGCACCACACGGGTCCAGGCCGGTTCTGGATTATCCCCGGTTGAGTTAAGACCAGATCAGAGGCTTTTGTCCAAACTGAGTTTGGGAAAATGACACACAGACAGAAAAATCAGCTTGAACCCCAAGCAGACCAGAGACTGCTCCAAAGACAGGACTACAGCGAAGGGCATTCTGGGTAAATGCACCCCAAGCTAAAGTGCTAGCCTAGCGCTAATGGAAGAAATAATTCATGAAATCCTCTAGTTGCTAGAATCTGACGCCTCCATCTTGTTTCCATTTGGTGAAGGAGGAAGTTGCTCTCAGTGTTTTCATGTTAAAACATTATTTTGTGTTTTTATCCCAGTGGAACCAGTTAAGAACGTTGTCAGGTTCCAGTCAGCAGAGACCGGGACCGGTTCGACCTGCTCTGACCTCTGACCTCTCTGTTTGTGTCGCTCAGATGGACCTCATGCCATTCGTCAATAAAGCCGGCTGCGAGTGTCTCAACGAGAGCGACGACTGCGGCTTCGACAACTGCTTAATCAAAGACTCGTCCTGCCTGGAGTCCGACTGCGACGAGCAGGTGACCTCTGACCCCGAGTGACTGGGGATTCACACTTCCTGTTCGCTTTACTGATGACCGTTTCCTTCTCCAGCTGCTGATAACGATCGCCTTCAACCAGCCGGTCAAGCTTTTCTCCATGAAGCTCCAGTGTTCAGACTTAGGTGAGTTTTTTTTAAGGTGAGGCGTTTAAAACCCGACCGTCCTTCACGGTGTCGTCTCGCCTCAGCCCGGGCCCCGAAGGTCCTGAAGATCTTCATCAACCTCCCTCGGTCGATGGACTTCGACGACGCCGAGCGGAGTAAAGCCACCCAGACCCTGGAGCTGTCTGAGGAAGACTGCAAAGACGACGGCCTGATCCCGCTGCGCTACGTCAAGTTTCAGAACGTCCAGAGCGTCACGGTGAGAAAACCACGTCTGAAAGTTCAATGAGCTGAAATACGACCCGGTGGGTCGACTGGACCGAACCAGGCAAAGAGAAGTGCAGATATGGAGAGCAGCAGGAGAAAGAACTAGATGAGGAACACACAAACTCCACCTGCATCAGCTCCATTTACTGGAGAATGAAGCTCCTCAACGGGCTGTAAACGGCCCCCGAGCCGCACTTTGGACACCCTGATGTGTCTAATGCATTTCCTGTTTTCCTTCTGCAGCTGTTTGTCAAGTCAAACCAGGGAGACGAGGAAACGACAAAGATCAACTACCTGACGTTCATCGGCACTCCGGTCCAGGCCACCAACATGAACGACTTCAAACGGGTACGGAGCAACAAACCTGCTGCTATGGAGGCTTAAAGCTGCCATACGGAGCAACAAACCTGCTCCTATGGAGGTTTAAAGCTGCCATACAGAGCAACAAACCTGCTCCTATGGAGGCTTAAAGCTGCCCGCTCAGCAGAGACGTGCTCATGTTTTCATCTTGCAGGTTGTCGGGAAGAAAGGAGAGAGTCACTGAGGGAGGAAGAGCAGGATGAGGATGAGGAGAGGCTGCAGAAACAGTCGAGGGTTTTTTCCTTCTGCCAAAGGAGAAGCAGGAGAAGAAGAAGAGGCCTCCAGCGTTCCTCCTGTCGCTCTCACCGGGCGCTCCGTCTGTCAGTCGTTTATATTGTAATTCTGTTGAAATCGCTGTAAATAAAACACAATCTGTTTTCAAAGGCATGCGCTGCTGGTTTGCTTCAGTCTTAAACTGTTCATTTAATGTTGGTTTCAACATAAATGTTATGGCTACAAAATCATAAACCACAACCGGATCTGAGCTTGTTGTTCACAAAGTGCTGTATTTAAGAATATCAATGGGAAATTAAGTGGAAGGAAAAAGTGTGATAGAAAAAAGTCAGAAGCAACTTGCAGGTACTAAAGAGAATTAGGCTCAGAGCTCAAACGTTTAACAAACTAAATATTTAGCTCCAAACTATTTCGTTAAGCGGGTCGAACCGGTCCCAGTCTCTGCTGACAGGAACCTGAGAACCTGAGAATGCTAAGTATTTAGCCCCAAACTAGATACTGAGTCAGCAAGCAAAATATTTAGTTTCAAATGAAATATCCAACAACCCAAATATTTAGCTACAAGCTAAATGTTTGGCTCCAAAACTGAGTAAAAATGAACGTTTATCTTTTTCTTTATTAAAAAAGGCCTGTTTAAAGAACCTGTCGTTCTGGCTGTGGACCATAGGGGGCGCTGTAGCCGCTCTGTCCTCTTCCTGGTGTCTGGCTCTGAAAGCGGCTCAGAAATGGCGCAGTCAGAACCGAACCTGGAGCAGGAGAAGCTCAGCTGCTCCATCTGCCTGGACCTGCTGAAGGATCCGGTCACCATCCCCTGCGGCCACAGCTTCTGCCTGGCCTGCATCGGGAGGTTCTGGGAGCAGCGGGGCCCCAGCTGCCCGCAGTGCCGCCAGAGCTTCAGCCCGACGCCGCAGCTGGTGCGGAGCACCGTGCTGGCGGAGCTGGTGGAGGAGATGAGGGAGAGCGGCCCGCGGGCCTCTGAGGGCCCGCAGCCTGCGGGGTCACAGCGGGGGTCACAGCAGGGTGAGCCGCTCCGGGTCTCCATCATTTCCACTCATTCTGCTGTTTGTTTCTGGATTTAAGTTAAATAGTTTTTACAGTGTTTGCCAGTATTGCGTCATGTGACGTCACACCTCCGTGAACTTTGGCTCATGTTGGCAGGCAGCTGATATGAAAGAAGAAACAATATAAATGCATTACAACCAGAGTTTGGTAGCAATTAGTTACATTGACTGGAGTAATTGTTAAAAATGACATTATTAGTATTTTTTCTTTTATTGAGTATTTCATTATGACGTTTTGTTACTTTTGAGTAAAATTTCTGGATTTTTAACCCACTGAATGAAAAACATGTTTAAACCAAATATTCACCAGATAAACACATAAATGGTTTTGTTAAAGTTTCATAAGTTTGTTTTATTATTGAGAAACTGATTTGGAAAAATCTTTTGCCTGATTTTTTTTAATGTTTTTTGTTTTTAAAATACCAAAATTTTCACTAAACTTGATATTTTGGTCCATCTGATGATGTAATTTTTAAATATTAAGTGATTAATCGTTTGTTGAGTTTCTCAGTACTTGAGTTGATTTTTTAATACTTTTTAACTGTTTTTTAATGACTACTTTTTATTTTTACTAGAGGACGGTTATTGTGTTCTCTGCCCACATGTTTAACAATGTTCTGTCGGTTTCAGTTCTCATTATCCTGAGGTTTAGTGAACTCTGCTAACTTTGATCCAAACTCTCTCTCTGTAGATGTGTTGTGTGATTTCTGCAGTGAGGAGAAGCAGAAAGCAGTCAAGTCGTGCCTGCAGTGTCTGGTGTCGTTCTGCGAGCCGCACCTCCAGCCTCACTTCTCCATCTCCGCCCTGAAGAAGCACAAGCTGGTGGCGCCGTCCCTGCAGCTGGAGGACAGCGTCTGCCCGTTGCACAGCGAGGTGATGAAGATCTTCTGCCGCACCGACCAGAGCTGCATCTGCTACCTCTGCTTGATGGACGAGCACAAAGACCACCAGACGATTTCCGCCGCCGCCGAGATGAGCAACAAGCAGAAGGAGCTGGCGGCGCGTCGGCAGGACGTCCAGCGGAGGATCCAGGGCAGACAGCAGGAGGTGGAGAAGCTCCAGCAGGCGGAGCAGGACGTCCGTCGGTCTGCTGACGAGGCGCTGAGAAACGCAGAGAAGATCTTCACCGCCGTGAAGCAGCAGATCCGATCTCGGCAGGAATCTGAGGTCAACAAAGTGAAGGAGCTGCAGGAGGCGCTGGAGGAGGAGATCAGGGATCTGAGGAGGAGAGCCGCCATGTTGGAGGAGCTGCAGCAGACCAGTGACCACATCCGCTTTCTGCAGAGCTACGGCTCCCTGGCCCGACCCGGAGAGGCCTCTGACCCGACCCGCATCGACGTTCAGCCTGAGAGCTTCAGACGAGACGCAGAGGGAACGGTTTCTGAGCTGAGGGACAAACTGGAGGAGCTGCTCACCGAGGACTGGAGCCCAGTTCCACCGACTGGAACCGATGTGCAGGTTCTGGTTCCACAGGCAGAACCTCAGACCAGAGGGGAGTTCCTGCAGTACGCCTGTCCTCTCACTCTAGACCAAGTAACTGCACATATGTGTGTCACGTGTGAATATCCACTAAGGGCTTCTCACCACCAAATAAATGGGATTTTTGTGGATCATCCAGATAAGTTCTCATACTGGCCCCAGATTTTATGTAGTGAAAGTTTGACTGGGCGTTGTTACTGGGAGGTGGCGTGGGACGGATCAATTTACTGCTGGGATGTTTTATAGCAGTTTCATATAAAGACATCAGCAGGAAAGGTGAAGAAAGTGCGTTTGGAAACAATAAAAAGTCCTGGGCTTTGCAGTGTTGCTGTCAGGGTTATGAAATCAGACACAACTGGATCAGAACTCCAGTCTCAGGTCCATTTTCATACACAATAGGAGTTTACCTGGATCACAGTGCAGGTGTTCTGTCCTTCTACAGCGTCTCTGACAACAACATGAGCCTCCTGCACAGAGTCCAGACAACCTTCACCCGACCTCTCTGTCCTGGCTTCGGTGTATATAGGAGCGCCTCAGCTCAGATCTGTAACCTTTGGTCAGATGGGGTTTTATCTGATTAAAATAATTCTCCTTTATGTTCTGCTGCAGTAAAAATACACATTAGTTGCATTCCTTTTTTTTTTTACACTTAAACATGCAAAGAAATAAGAAACATGCAAGGAAAAACTGAAGCAAAGTTACCAAATTAAACACAAAGTATTGAACACAGAAAGACATCAATTTAGTATTTGTACGTGAGTCCATTGAAGTGATCAAAATTGCAGAAATATTGTGCTATACGTGAAAAAAGTCAAAACAACAGATGGAAATTCCACCTTGACATCAATATATCCTATTAAATATATTGAAATGTGTTGGGTGGACAGAAAAATATTAAATAATTGGAAAGGTTTATTCAGTTTTTTTGTTTGTTTTAAATGGAGAAAGTCAGACATTTTTGTTTATCATTCCATAAATAAGACCTGAAATGGGAAAAACCATTTCAGAGTAGCAGTCAATAAAAATGAGATCTGATATGAGATGAAGTGATGAAAACAATATGATGAATATGTACATAATGTAACAAAATTTGACATACTATAAGATTTACAATGTAACATTGATGAGACAAACTAATTTATTTAAAAATCTAAATGAAACACTTTGGCAACCTTATGGACAAATTTTTAATTTTTTTAATGTCTTTGTGGACATAATCACGTTTTGATAAAATTCAAACATTAAATCTGCTTTTTTCTGCTTTAAATGAATGACATTATTTACCTTGCATTTCTTTTAAATGTCTCTGATTGCAATGAAAGTGGGTTAAATCTTATTAATGTCCGGCCTGTTTCTTAACTCTGGTGTGTTTTATTACATTATGATTTATGAAGCTTAGTTTTATAAAGCTCTGTGTAAAAATAATATTAGAACTACAATTTATTATATCGTACTTGTACCTCTGTATTAATATTTTCTGTCATTTATTAACTGTCATACTGAGCTCGATCCCGGTGTGACATAGCTCTAATTTCCAACTTTACAGGTCAATTGAATGCATCACATGACAACTGACAGAAAAAGAATCTGCAGTAACCCCGCCCCTTTTCTTCACGATGCGTTCAATGACGGATATAAAAAACTCGATTTTGTGGGGTATAGTTAAAAAAACAAGCAAATGCCATATTGTTTTTGGTTTTAAAATGTAGGGTGAGTCTTAAAAGTTTTATTTTGATGTGAAATTTATTTTACGTGAAACATATATAATTAGTTTCTCTTCCTCCGAACAACCTTAAGTATGATTTCAAGCTAACATTGAATACAACATGTTGGCATTGATTGTAACCAATCAGATTCAACGCAATATGCGTGACGTTTCCAGACGGACCAATCAGATGTCTGTCTCGCCTTTTCTATGAACCGCTGTCGGCTGATGCAAAGTTGCATGTTAGGAGCCCAAAAACGTCGCCGGTGTTCGTTTCTGACGGCTGATTTAGATTTTTTAACACAAAGTTCCCACCTTTTGCTTTCAGCGAGGTGTTTTTAGACGTGGGCCCACATGGCGACGGAGATAACTAAAGGTGTGGACCAAGTCTCGGTCGGTAAGAGCTGAATGAGGCTGTCCAGAGAGAGCTAGCTGGTTAGCAGGACATGTGTGTCTGTCTGCATCGGTATAGCGACTATAAAGGTGGTTAAAGCGCTGATGCTTTATCCATCAGCGAGTCTCCAGTTTGATCTATTTACTCTAACTGGTGTTATTGTTCGCTTACAGACTGAATGAAAAACAAACTGGAAGCTAATGTTGGGCTAAGTGAGGCTAAGGTAGCTAGCTGTCATTCTGCAATGCGGAGGTTGAAGGGATAAAATATGATCTATATCTCTGGAGAAAATGCAACATTTTCAGTCACCATACTTTTATAAATTAATCCAATAAAAACTGAATTTAAAAAGGCTTAAATCTGTTGAACTTTAATATGCAGTTTCCTGAGGATTACAGCTGTTATATGTTTCCTATTTTTCTATTGGCGATAATCATCTAAACAAATGTCTATTTGTGTAATATATATATATATATATATATATATATATATATATATATATATATATATATATATATATATATATATATATATATATATATATATATATATATATATATTTATAGCTTCCTTTTTTACTTAATCTGCAAAAATGTCAATTAACATTTTTAAAATTGCATTTAATTTTATTGAAATGTTAATAAGGCCTTTTTCTCCTGTTACGCTACTTTTTTTCTATAAGAAAATAAAAGTGTATTACATGTGTACTAAAAAGTAATACTGAAATGTTTCCAACCGGTCATCCCTTGGAACCCATGTTGTTTCTACATTTCTGTATTGTTTGCTTATTTTCTGAATCTGGTGCAAAGAAGGAGAAAAAGCTTAATTAATGTAAATATAACCTCAGTTTGACCCAAAACCAGAAATAAGATGATATTTAGACCCCCTTTTCTCCCTTTCACTACTTCCTGCTTACTCAGTTGATGTCAAAATGTCCTGCTGCAATGTTGCAACATTACATTCACTTTCAGTTTTACTCATCAGGGTTCTTCTTCATAATTAATAGAAACAGATTCTGGTTAAAATGAGACGTTTTCATTTGGATTAAGTTTTATACAGAAATACAAAGCCGGAACTTTTGAATATTTGTGTTTCAGACACAGTTCAGGTTTAGAGCTAACAGGAAAATTTACCATAAATATTTGAACAAAAACCTTGAATTTAAAAAAATCAGTTGAGAAAATGATCAAATTTAGTCTGGAAATGTTTTTTAAAATGGGAAAAGTTTAAATCATTTTTGACCTGGTTTTATCCAGGTCAAAAATGTGTTTAGCTTAAATTCATATCATTATCATCTGGGAATTTTATCTGTTTCCTCAGAGCAGAAACTCCCAAGTAGGTTTTTTCCTCACATCATCCGCCTTGTTCAAGTTTGTGATTCATTTCCACATTTCAGAGTCAGCTGCCTGAACTTTGACCTCCTTCAGGTATCATGGAGTGCTGACGTTGCTCTTGTTGTTTCTCTTCCTCAGCTGAGATGTACGTCTCCGATAAACACGGCAGTGACCAGGATGGAGACGGGTCGGAGCAGAAGCCCTTCAAAACTCCCCTGAAGGCAGGTTTTCCTCATGCAGACAACAAGCTGCACTTTTTTACTGGAATAAACATCTATATGATGTATCAATATGAGGGAATACCTAAATCTAATAACTTCTTTATCAATTTATTTCTAATTACATTGAAATAGATGCAGTCTTCAAAGCTTAACCGAATTAAAATAATTCAAAACAAAAAACAGCAACTTTTAGATTTATTTCAAAAATGTTTTGTTTCTACTTCTTAAATTCAGTTTGTGATCTGAATCTGTCAGGCGCTGCTGTTTGCTGGGAAGGAGCCGTTCCCGACCATCTATGTGGAATCCCAGAAGGAGGGAGAGGTGAGTTCCCACAGCATCACACATCCTCCACTGTGCTTAACGGTGGGCATGAGCTTCTTCCCCACTTATTGACCTGACTCAAAGTCCCAGTAGAACTAACAAACTCAACACATTTATGTTTGATGGTAGGATGGCATCCCTCCCAATGCAACTGCTTTGTTCTAGCTGTTTAAATGAAATTGAGTAAAAATCCTCTGGATTTTTCAAAACCTCTGGATGTTGCTGTGTCGTTGTCTTCAGCGTGGGCGGTGATCTCAAAAACACAGATGAAGAACGCTAAGAAAGCCTTCAACCGTGAGCAGATGAAGAACGACGCCAAAGACAAGAAAGAGGTTTGTGGTTTGTTTATTCTAAAACTATCCACCAGGGGACGACTGTCTTCTACACTGTCTCTTCCTGTTTGTTGCACAGGCTGAGGACAACGAGAGGAGGGAGAAGAACCTGGAGGAGGCCAAGAAGATCGAGATAGTGAACGACCCGAACCTTCCTGAGCCTGAGACGGTTGGACTCCACTTCTCGTTCTGATTCGATTGCATGTGCATAACAAGAATTTTTTCCTTTGAGATTGAATTTAAAAAGCTGCAAAATGGAAACATGAATGCTTGACAGTACAGATTTAATTTACAAATTGGACCAGAAGCTGTTTTTTTACATTTGAATCCATTTTTAGATTCCTCAATTACAAAATATTTGGTCATAAATATCTTTTTTGGTTTAAGATTTTTAAAATACCAGTTTTCACCATATTTTATTCCCTGCAATGATTAAACTGTACTCCCATCAATCCTTTTAAACTGAAGTTTCACAGGAAGTGGAAAATTGGTCACTTTGCTTTGTCTTAATTTTGCCTATCAACATTTCCATGAATCCATGGAGGATTCATGGAAATTAATCCAAAGGCAAATTTGACCAGAAATCCTGTTTGAGTGTAACATGTCAGGAGGTTTGTGGTTTGTCTATTCTAAAACTATCCACCAGGGGGCAACTGTTCTTCTACACTGTCTCTTGCTTTGTTTTTCCAGGTAAAAATCCACAAGCTGGAGGCCAAGCGAGGTGAGAGGGTGAAGGTGTTCGGATGGGTGCATCGCCTCCGGAGGCAGGGTGAGAAACGCAGCTCTATGAAACGCAGCTCTATGAAACGCAGCTCATGGCTTGGATGAGAGCCGGGATTCACTGGACTTGTTTCTTCCTGCAGGGAAGAACCTGATGTTCATCGTGCTGAGGGATGGAACTGGTTTCCTCCAGTGTGTTCTGTCTGATAAACTGGTAAAATTTGTTTCCAGCTGTTGTTACTTTGCTTCTCCTGACCCAAACAGTCATATTTTCTTTTCTTTTAAGTTTCATAAAATATTTAAACCTTCAGAAAAACTTTTAAAAAATCTCAAACAAAATCTGCTTCTTCTGTCCAAAACTTATTTAAATAACAAAAGTCGGTTGTGTTTTTTTCTATGGATAGTGTCAGTGCTACAACGGGCTGCTGTTGTCCACAGAGAGTACTGTGGCTCTGTACGGGACCATCACTCCGGTTCCTGAGGGGAAACAGGTAAACAAATCAAACGCACCTTCTGCAAGCACTAAAGCATACATGAAAAAAAGTAAAATAAATACATATAAGCTAAAACTGCATGATTTAAAAACTGCATTTTTTGTCTTTGATACAAATAAAATAAAAACAAAGGCAAACCAGAGCTATTTAAATAAAATGTTAGAAAAATAATAGCAACATTACAAAAGTATATAGAAATGAATGTTAAAATTTCAAATGAAGAGCATTTAATCTGGAGATGCATGAGCCACTTGATTTTGAAACTGTTTATGATAAAAAGGAAAATGTCTCCCGAACCCTCTAAATATTAAATAAATATTAAAGATTGTTGGTAAAATGTTAGGAATGTGATTAAGCTTCACATTTCTATACTGTGCCACATAAAATGGTGATTTATTTTTTCTTCTAGAATTACAGCGATATAACTAGTTAAACATGTGTTGAACATGTGATGAACATGTGATGAACATGTGATGAACATGTGTTGAACATGCTAACTGAGTTTTTCCTGCCAGGCCCCCGGTGGCCACGAGTTGCACTGCGATTTCTGGGAGCTGGTGGGCTTAGCTCCAGCAGGGGGCGCCGACAACCTGCTGAACGAAGAGTCGGACGTCGACGTCCAGCTGAACAACCGGCACATGCTGATCCGAGGAGAGAACGTCTCCAAGATCCTGCGCGTGAGATCGACGGTGACCCAGTGCTTCAGGATCACTTCTTCAGCCGCGGATATTACGAGGTGAAGCAAAGCAACTCAGACAATTCTTCAACTGATTTATCATGTGTTAGCATGCAGTGAATAACTGTGCATTTAGTGTTTCTTCTACATTTGAGGTTAGCCATAAAAGTGAAACATTGATTTCATGAGATGAAACATGAAGTTTGCTCAGCATCAGGAAAAATGCGAAATCTTCTCAGATGTTTGTGTGTCTGTGATTTTTCAGATCACTCCTCCCACGCTGGTGCAGACCCAGGTGGAGGGCGGCTCCACGCTCTTCAACCTCGACTACTTTGGAGAGCAGGCGTACCTGACGCAGTCCTCCCAGCTCTACCTGGAGACCTGCATACCTGCCCTGGGCGACACCTTCTGCGTGGCCCAGTCGTACCGCGCCGAGCAGTCCCGAACCCGCAGACATCTGTCCGAGTGGGTGGAGCTAAAATACTCTCACATTGAGACTCTTCAGGTCTGAACAAAGACCTTAGGAGACTTTGTAGGTGTGAATTTGTCACATGTGAGAGGAAACGCCTTCATTTCTGTAATTTTACTCGTTATAGTTGATTAAAAATCAGAAATATTTATATGACACTCAGGAGAGAATGAAGAAAGTTCCCTGACTTAGAAAAGAAACAAGAAAAGAACTTAAATCAGATATTTATCTTCTATATTTTAGAATCTAACATTTAAAGAAAAGGAAGAAACATGGAGGAATCAGAAAGCAGCTAAAAAACAACCAATTTGTTCCAAATGTTATAGAATCTGTTTATGTTAGATTTTCCATTTGAAACCACTTTCTGCTCAGAGGAACTGAAACAGTTTGAAATCTCTTTAAATGAAAATCTCATTTCATTTTAAACTCTTCATTTCTTTGATATCAGTCCAGGCTCAGCTCAGCCTCTTCAGCTCAAAGTCTGTGTTATCCTTTTCTCAGGTACACTCACATCGAGGCCGAGTGTCCCTTCATCTCCTTTGAGGACCTGCTGACCCGACTGGAGGATCTGGTCTGTGATGTGGTGGACCGGGTCCTCCGGTCTCCCGCTGCTCAGCTGCTCTACGACATCAACCCGGTACGAGACCGGAGTCACAATCAGAACCACGGCTCCACTAGCTTATTGTTACGCCGTCTCTAGAGTCGGGTTTTATTCCTGTGTTTTCCAGGACTTCAAACCTCCAAAGAGACCCTTCAGGAGGATGAACTACACCGAGGCCATCGAGTGGCTCAGAGAGCACGACGTGAAGAAGGATGACGGGACTTACTACGAGTTTGGAGAGGTGAGGACGAAACGCAGCACATCCTGACTGAGACTGACTCAGTCTGACTCAGTTTGTCCCAGTCTGCTCTGATTCCAGTGTTTTCCCTCCACCAGGAGGCTCTGATGATGCAGCTTTAATGTTTCATTTTCTCAGGACATCCCTGAAGCTCCGGAGAGGCTGATGACCGACAGCATCAACGAGACCATCCTGCTCTGCCGCTTCCCGGCCGAGATCAAATCCTTCTACATGCAGCGCTGCCCAGAGGACCGGCGCCTCACTGAGTCGGTAAGGCCAGAGAAAGGAGACGGGTTAGAAACCTGAACAGAACCTGAGTGTCTCGCCGTCGCCCCCAGGTGGACGTGTTGATGCCGAACGTCGGGGAGATCGTCGGCGGCTCGATGCGTATCTGGGACTCTGACGAGCTTCTGGAGGGATACAAGAGGGAGGGGATCGACCCGACGCCGTACTACTGGTACACGGACCAGGTGAGCGTCGGCCGCTTGCCGTGTTTGACCGGTTTGCTCCAACTTGACCCGGTTTTCCGGCGTTGCAGAGGAAGTACGGCTCGTGTCCCCACGGCGGCTACGGTCTGGGCCTGGAGCGCTTCCTCACCTGGCTGCTGAACCGACACCACATCCGGGACGTCTGCCTGTACCCGCGCTTCATCCAGCGCTGCCGGCCCTGAACACCGCCGCCGGCCCTGAACGCACCGCTGCCGGCCCTGAACGCACCGCCGCCGGCCCTGAACGCACCACCCACTCAGACCACGCCCCGGATCACAGTAGCGCCCCCTGCAGCCCATACGAGTCGCTGCATGCTACATCAGCAGTTCTTAGTTTTCATGTCTTACGTGTCAAAGTGAAAGAAAGTCGATGAAACATTCAGGCGGATCATGTTTGACGCTCAGCAGATAAACAACAGATTCAGGCTCACGATCCAAGCATTGAAACAATAGTTCAGGTTTAAAGGGCAATTATGGTTCAACGTAGGATTTAATCACCAAAATATAATTATTATGTGCAGTAGAAGCTGCAGAAATGAATGTTCCTTCTTTCTGGTTATTACTGTTTCTGTCATTATTCTGCATAAAGTTATTTCCCCTCAGCGGTTTTCTGGTTCAAGAGGAAAGTTTGTTTGTTCTGCATCTGAAATCCTCCTGCTGAAACTGCACTGAATAAAATGTGATTCCACCAGGAGCCTGCTGGCCGCCTCTTCAGTGAACCGCCTGGGCTTCACATCGTCACTTTTCACAATATCACCGGTTTCTGCATCAATGGAAGGAAAAAAACTCATTTAAAAATCAAATCTTTTAATCCAAAAACATCCTGTTTAATTATGTTAAACTTTCAGACGTTAAAAACAAATTAATATTGTTGTGAATTTGATGCCTGTTTAGAAAGAAAGAAAAATCCAATGTTTATAGAAAATGAATATTTAAATGCTTCTAATTACCCATTTTGTGTATTTGGTTGAAGCAACAAATACACGTTGATACGCTCAGTGGAAATGGTCCAAACAGACAACTGCTACGGTTTTTCAATTTGTCAGAAAAAACATATTTTGGTGTTTTGTGGGGAAAAAGTGACTTTTGTTTTTGTAGGTAAAAGATCAGATTCTGGAAGTTACAGATTCATTTACTATGAAATGAATCGTTCCTGCAGTGCATCATAGATTTATATCTGCCAGCTCAAAGTTCCAGTTAAAGTGATGAGTCTTAATTAGTGCTGATCATGTTAACCAATCAGATGTTAAATGAGATTAATGACCGTTAAATTAAGTCAAGCAACTTTAAAATGCCTTTCACAAATTAAATCAATTTCACATTTAATTAATTACTAAACAATAAAGTAACCATGCATAACTGATTTATTTCCAACATTTTCTTAAATGGAAGAAATTTAATTTAGCGATTTAGATTTTTTTTTTTAATCCAAAAGGCTGTTGAATATCCAATATGACTCCAAATAAAAACAATTACCTCAGTATAACAAGTTAACACGTTTAACAAAAATTTGCTTTTGAAGCTCATTACATGATCATCAGCGTAAGCACTGATAAAACATCAGGAGTTTCTGCAGCTTACTGCACGGCAGAGAAAGCATGATGATCTGGGCTTTTTTCATCAGTCAAGACATCAGAGAAACTCAACAGTTTACACCCATAATGGGTAAAAAACTGTTTAGTTCTGACTAACTAAACTATATTTAGTTAATTTTAATCCAAATTAACATGTGATGTAATCTGGATTAAATGAAAGAAAGACAAAGCACACAGTGTAAGTTTGTCCATTAACAATAAAAATTATCAACATACATATTTGAACATACAAAAACAAATATTACAAGGCAGAAGGATGATGGAAGGCCCAAATCGCTCCAACAATGACCACAATAGTTTGAAATCACAAACAGCAAAATGAGCTAAACCAACCGAAAGCACAGCTCAGCGACGACCCGGTGGTGTGATTGCTAATTAAAACAGTGTCCTGCTGAGATGATCACAGTCATATGCTTCATAAAAACCAAACAGCTGCACAGCGTCAGAGACCCAACGGTCACTGTGACAATAGTTTTCTATACATATATAAGAACAGATGGAATAATAGCCATTTTCTGCCTCAGTAATTACGTCAGGAGAACACTCACACTGAAGGTTTTACATACGCCACCATTTTCTGTCCAACCAAAAAAGGCACCAAATTTTCCCCCAAACTAACAGTTCAACAGTGACAAGTTTATATTGTGATTTACTGAGGATTTTGTGAATACTGGCAATAAAAATACAAATGAAAGTCCAAAGCTAAACCGTTAGCAACATTTTGAGATCTGTTGAGGTTAAAAGGTCGTGTTGGTAGATTTTTATAGGGACGTTCGGATCTGAGAGACTTTGATTTCTATACAAGAACCATTTGAAAGTATTTGGACTCAGTCTTGTTTCTGTCAGCAGTTTTATACAAACACATAGCATATAACGTAATTAGCTAAAATTAACTTGGACATAATGCTCATTTTACCAAATTAAACCTCTTAAACTGTCAAAAAATAAAAATAACGTCACGTCTATATCTCAAAGATGAGAATTAATCTTTAAAATGTGTCAGACGACTGGAAACAGTACAATATTAAAATTTTATTAGCAAATGACATAAAAATGAAAACAATTTAAATCTCCATAGTAAAAACGTGATTTTCATGTCAAATCTGTCGTCACTGATTAACACTGAGAGAAATGCTAAGCTAACTTGCATGATGCTATAATGTTCAGATCTCATTTAGATAAAAGGCAGAGCGTCATTTTACTCAAGCTAGTCATATGGCTAATTAGCTTAACTTAGCATTTATATAGTACCATAGACCTCTAAATCATATGCTAGCTAGCCTACATCAAAATATACCATTAGCTTTAAACCACTGCAGCTACACTTTGTTAACTCTGTGATTGTTCAGTATGTATATAGTAATTCAAATAAAAAAAATTAAAGCTAACATGCATTTGCTAACTAGCAAGATGCTATTTAGCATGTGCTAAGTAGACATATGCATGAGTTTTTGCCACAGTACTTTTTTAAATTAACATAAACATGGAGCTTCTTTCTCCTCATATTAACAAAACCAAATTATATCTTAGCATACTGAAAACTTTTTATGACAGTTATGCTAAATGCTACGGTTGTTCAGCAGTACCGTTGAGATTTTACAGTAATAACAATGAGAGGTACTACAAAATAAAATAATGCATATAGAAGAAATGAGTTAGTTGTTGTGGAATATAACAGGTTAATATGTACAAAATAAAATGATTTTATATGTTATAATGAAGCTCACAGAGAATAAATGGTTTGGTATCTGAAATCTGGATGTACATTTTATATACAAGATATTTCTGTTGAGAAACATAAATAATATATTTGAAATGGTGAAGGAAATTAAATTGCATTTTTAAGGTGCCTTTCTGCATTTTTGCTACTGTTGTCAGTGAGATTGAGACATCCCATAATCTGCTGAGGGAATAAATCAGTGGAAAGATGAGAAAAATGAAGTTTGTGCCAGCCAGAAAACCAGTTTATGGAAAACCTTCAGTCTGGACTAAACCCAAAGTAAAACAATAAGCACATTAGTGAAAAACAAATTTAAACCTTCAGTGGGTGTTTATTATACGATTTAAATAAAACCTGCTGAATGTCCAGGTTTATGCTGCGATAAATCACGACTACTTTAGTTGTAGAGCAAAAACAAAAAAATCCAAATGTTTCTTATTTTCATCTTCAAAGCTGATTTGTTTCTCCTTTCATTCCTGACTTTAGGAGCCCAAAATGTTCCAGAATTATCCCAGAATCATCCAGAATTATCCCAGAATAATCCAGAATCATCCCAGAATCATCCAGAATTATCCAGAATCATCCCAGAATCATCCAGAATCATCCCGTCTCCCAACGGGAGTCAAAAGGAAACTACAAAATGACAGAAAATGGGCAAATCTCCAAACTCCTCCTCCTTCCCGTCCATCGCTCCTTGATTGACGACTTCGAAAAGACAAACACGATCAAATTTAAAGGCTTGAGTGAAATCACAAGAAAAAGCTGTCCGATCATTTTGAACACCAAACAAACTGAACGACAAGAAAAGGACTTTCCTTTTTTTCTTTTTTTTGGCATCGATCAAAAACAAAAACATACAAAAAGCCACATTTTTCTTCACAGTTTTGTCTTCAGACTAAAAGCTGTTGACTTTTTTCTCTGGATGTTGAATACTTGTGACATTGAGCCTGTATTATTATGGGATGAAAAACGGTTGATTGGTTTTATCTGTACAACAGCTGGACGTTTAAAACTTCCCCCAGTTTTGTAGCAACATGTCCAGCTACTGTTTGACACAAACGCTGAGCTCTGTCCAGTTTCTGGCCCTGGTGAAGAAATGAAGGCATTTCAGTAACAACTGTTGAAAAACTCAACATTTGATCCGGTCACATAAAGAGTCTTGATTTAAAACAAAGTTTTGGTTCTCCAGATGTGCAGGACAGTAGCTGCATTCCATTAAACATGTAATTGTGAAATTTACTATTTCAAAAATTAATTTATTTCGAAGAAACAAATTTCTTGTTTTTCAGTAAAAGGTTTTTGTGCTGGCAGGGGGATTTTTGAATGAAAAATGGTTTATTTTGCAAAATGCAACAGAAAGAAGTTTTTGCTCCACGACTCACGCGATCAACAACAGGATGTTGCTACTGGTGGAAACCAAGAAGGTGACAACAGGAAGTAGTTTTAGGATGACTGTGTTGAACTTATTCTCATGTGATTTTATTTTAATTGCGTTTTTTACCTTTAGCAGAATATTTGTAGTGAAAAAGCAGCTTCTGCTCCTCAGCAGCAAACAGTCCAGGATGTTTCTGCTATGAAACAAATGATGAAATGAGAAAAACTGTCAAGTACGGTGGAGGATCTGTGATGCTGTGGGCCAGTTTCTCTACCATTTAATTATAATGTTTGGAATAAAAATTGCCTCTCAGAGAAAACAGCTCGGACTGATCCGGCGCGGCGCAGCGACCAGGGCGTCAGGAAATGTGGAGGCTGATGTTTACAGATGTTATTTTCTTTATCTCAGAGGTTTGATGGATGTTTTTGATGCTTCCTGTCCGTTATTAATCTGAGACTCGGCGGCTTTTTGGTTTTTTTTAGAAAAATTTTTGCACTGAATCACATTTCTGATGCGGTGAAAAAGGAATCTCAAAAAAATGCAATGAGCTAAAATTTGAGATATAGGCCCAACATCAAGTTTTCTATTCTCAAAAAACAACATTGGGGTGAGGGTTTATTAATTTGCTAATTGATTAATTTCTAAGTTTTAAACTGTTAAAAACAGGTAAAATATTTTCTTAGATATTTTAAACTAATTTCTCTAGGTGATAATACTGATCCATGGTACGATTTTAACATTTTCTAATTATGTTGGTTTTATTTTTGGCAGAAATGGGCCTCCATATATGCTTCTTGATTAAAAAGGATGATGAACAGAGTTAAAGAGTCCAAACAGCGTAACTCCTTCATTCCCAGAACTCCAGTTTTCTTCTTCTTCTTGTCTTTTTTGATCAGAGAACTTTTTTCCCTGGAAATCAACAAAGTTCAGGTTTTACTTCTTTTTTTCCAAGAGTCGGCGACTATGGAGGAGAACATGGATCTGCTTTGTCTCAACAAAACGCCTTCAAGGTTCTTTCCCAATTTAAAAAAGTAAACGTTTCTTCATCCTGGAAGGTTTAACGGCCTCAAAACAACCAAAGTGAACGGAAATGAAATGATCATTTTCTCCAAAGGTTTTGACTCCGCCTTCATCCCCTGGGAATAACCTCCGTGTTTTTGTCTTGGATCTTGGATGGATTAACGTGTTTAATGCTTCAGACGCGTCGGCTCCAGCTGCTTGGTTCTGAACGCTCCGTCGCGTCGGGGCGGCGCCGTCCGCAGAGTCTTTACGAAGTCTTGACCAGGTCGTAGACGTAAATGAGGAAGTCGTCGTCGAACTTGATGAAGTAGACGGACGGCTTGGCCTCCACCTGGTGGATGACCATGCCTGTTCGTTTGCCGCCGTCCTCTTTGGCGTACTCCACCTGTTTGCCCACCAGGCTGTCCACCACCTCGCCGGGCTCCCGCTCCGCCGGGACGCCGTCGTCTGCAAACGCCAAGCGACACGTTAACCTCAACGCACTCCGAACGCGCTCCCAAACACCGAATGCGAGCGGACTCACTGGAGTCGGGCATGATGCGCAGGTCGCCCTCCTTGTAGTCGTCCAGCAGCTGGTACATGTACAGAACCGGGTCCTTCTCGTAGGTGATGTAGAACCAGGTGGTCATGATGGGGGGCGGGCCAGAACCATCCCCCTCCACTCCTCCTTCGGGCCCTCCTCCGTCTCGAACATGTGCTCCACCGCCTTCCCGATCATGGCGTCGGCGAGGCTGACGTCCGTCAGGCGCGACTTCGCTGTGGACAAAAGAGACACAGCAGTCTGTCTCTGAGCTTCGGTCAAAAGATTCAGCTCCAGATTCTTTACAAGAGACACAATGAAGGCAATTCACACAAAACCAGGTTTATTCTTGAAACGTCAGAGCAGCTAACGAAAAAGCTAGCGGCGCTAACCCTGAAGCACTAAACGTTGGTTCTGCTAACAATAAAACATTATGATACTTAACAGAAGCTAATGCTAAAGCGCTACAGCAAATAATACTTAATTAACATTAAAGTCCTAAAACAACATAGTATTTAGTTTTGCAAACACTAAAGAGCAACAATGCAGTATTTAATGTCAGCTAATGCTAAAGGGCTTAAATAACTTGGTAATTATAGTATCAGTATCTAAAGTAACTCTTTTTAATGCATTAAATTTAGTTTTTTTTCACATCATAAATGTTTTGTGATTTGATCAGTTATGGAGAAAAACTGAATGAAAAAATTTAAATATGGAAACATAAACAGTACAAAATGCAAAACGTTTTTGCAGTGTTGTTTTTCCGTCTCAGCTGGTTCTCACCGAGTCGGTCGGGCAGAACCTCCAGGCCCTGAACCCGCTCGTCCTTGTGCAGCTCCAGGCCGTAAACGCAGTCGAACCCGTCGTACTTTATCAGGTAGAGAGCGACGGGTTCACCGGCACCTGGTGGAAACAAACGTTGGTTCATCTCCAGAAGCAAACCTCCCTGAAATCTGTCAAGTAAAACAATCAGAGGACTCGTGCAATAATGGTTTATTAGACTAAAAATCAGCTCCAATCGATTAACTAACTGCTTAGACTTCTCTTATTGTTGTAGTTTGGCCGCCATCCAGCAGAGGGCGCCGCTGGTCATCCAGCCAAATAAATAAACAAATATGGTGGCGGCGCCATTTGTTTATTTGTAAGAGAAATGATCCAAACTTCTTCTACTAGTTTAAAGCCCTCAGAGCTTCTGCAGCGTGTTTGACCGGCGGGTCGAACCAGATCACCTGATCCAGAACCGTCCCCTTCCACACCACGTGTCCCGCCCCGTCCTTCCAGATGTGCTGGATCCTGCAGCCACGATGTTGCGCCGCGGCTGGGACAGAACCTTGGTGGGCGGGCCCAGGCTGCTCTTATGCTTTCTGCAGGAGCAGACAGAACCGGTTAACAGCCCGGTTCCCCCAGTCAGACGGGGAACTGGGAGGCTGGAAGCTTCTACTCACTTGTGTGGATTCTTCTTCTTCATCATGTTTGCAGAAACACCTGCATGTCCTGAGAGAGAGAACAAGGAACCAATCAGAACCTCCGGTTCCACTGGACTTCCTCTGATGGAACCATGGTGTGTGTGTGTGTGTGTGTGTGTGTGTGTGTGTGTGTGTGTGTGTGTGTGTGTGTGTGTGTGTGTCAGCCAGTGACCTGCATCAGCTGTGTCCCTGTGCCCCGGTGGGCTCTTCATTCATCTGGAGGCAGAGGGGCAGCCGGGCTGCCTCACCACTGGGCTACAACCAGAACCGGGTCTCCAGGTCTGGAACCACAGAGACTAAATAATCTAAATAATCCTGCTGGAAGTTTCTCTCCGGAGGTCAAAGGTCATGACTGATCCAGTCCTACCTGATCTCAGGAGCAGGAGAGTCGATGCAGCCGTTCGTCCTTCAGCTCCTGGACTGAATCAGAATCAAACCTGGAAAACACAAAACATTGAATCTTTTAAATCTGAGCTGCAGCTCAGAAACAAAAACATCTGCGACTTTCTGGACGACAATCAGCTTTAAAAATCCTGAAAACCACAAAACAGAACCCAGAGTTTCTGCTCCAGACTCGGGTTGGATCAGAATGAACACGTAACTTGAGTTTATCAGATATTCCCAACAGGAATGTTTGGTTTTCCAGATTCCATAAAATGTCCCAGAGAACCAGCGGCCTAGTCCAAACATCTGATTCCAGCAGCCTTCAGGTCAAACTAACATGTTGGTGATTTTAAAATGTTTCTCAACACATTTCAAAGAAAGTGAAGGTGTGAAATTCAAACTATAGTTTTTCTCTTTTCCCACCAAAAACTGGAGGCTAAAAGTTTTGAGTTTGTTGAGTTTAAACTTTATGATTCTGTTTATTTATTGTTTGGATATTTTAAATGTTCATCAGAATTACATTTCATTGATCTTTGATAATGTGTTTGATTCTAATGTCTCAGAAGCCGAGCGGTCCAACGGTCCCTCTAACAGAACCTGATGAGGTTCTGAAGCCGAGGCTGATGTCGGGTTTGGACCTAGAGGGGAAAACTTCCTTCATTATTGATCAGTGGAGATTTGACTGTATTATTTATCTGCAGGTCGGTGTTATGTAACACCTGGACCCGGATCCGCTCACCCTTAAAGAGACCAGAACCAAACGGCTCGACCCGATTGGGCCCTAAGAGAGGCGGGATAGAAGGAGCCTTTATTCCTGCTGAAGCTGAATGACAAACTTGTTTTTTTCCAGCGGAGGAGATGGTCAAACCTCAAACGCATTCCTGGCCGACCAGAACCTCAGAAGGTTCTGCAGAAATGGGTCACAGCTGCTGGTGATTTTCCTCCAGGCGGGCCGGGCGACGCGCTGAGTCATCAGCTGATGCCGAACGTCACCGTGAAACCAAACGCAAACCGGGTCGGAGCGCCAAACGCTTCCACCTCCAGCCGACCTCAGACCGCAGCAGGAGCGCCGCCGCGGCTCGGTTCTGGACAAACAAAGCGACTGCGGCCCGAGATTTACGGTCGGTACCGGTGATGTAAGAGTCTGTGCAGAGAAACATCTGGACTGGATCTGGTTCTGCCAGGTTCTGCCAGGTTCTGCCAGGTCGCCCTGCAGTTTCCAAACGAGTCGAGTCCATCAGAACTTCATCTGAGACAACGAGATTCTTTACGACCCGATTCTTTACGACCTCCTTCCTCAGCAACATGCAGGAGCACAAAACATGAAACATGTGGATCTGAGCTGCACATGTTTCACATCTGATTGGTTCTCAGGATGAATCATCACTGCAGGATCTGGCAGAAAATCATTTTAACCACTGCAGAACTTTAACCGAACACCTGCCTGATCGACCCATTCCGATTCTGGACGACACCGACCCATTTGTCCAAAATGTTGCTCAGTACAGCAACAACTCTGCTGAGTTGGCAACAGCCGGGCAACTATTGCAGACATGACCTGGTGGGCGGAACCAACAGTCAAACCTCTTTCACTGCAGAGGTAGAAAAGATCGATTTCACAAAATTCAGAAAACGGCAAAAAAAAAAAAAAAAACAAGCTAAGCTGCTCATCAACCCCATGGTGGGGCATGGCGGTGGCAGCATCATGCTGCAGGAAAGCCTTTTTGGGTTCAGCATGGATCAGAAAGCTGACAAGAAAACATCCAGAGAGCTTCACTAGAAAGGTTTAGATCAATACTTCTTCATGAGTTTGAATGGCCTAGTCAAAGACCTGCAAAGTCCCAAAGTTTAGACTCCAGATGTTTAAACCTGCAGCAGGAGGTCAGGCAGCCTGAACCCAAATGGACCAAAAGAATCATTCAGACTGACTGCAATTTTAAAAATATATATATATTAAAAATGTCTAATCAGAAATCTCACAGCCCGCATGAAGTCCCTGCGGCCCCCTGAGGGCCCGGGGCCCCTATGTTGAAAACCTCTGAATCTCACACAGACTGAACTGTTTCAGTTTCTTTCTGTTCATTTTCATAATTATTGTTCAAGGGAAACGAAAGCAGAAGTTTAAACAGAAACAAAAAGAAGATTTTCAATCAATCAATTGAGAAAAGTTTGTGATTCAAAGATGACATTAAATCCATATTTAGGGATTCGTTTCACATAAAATTTAGATTTGAGAAATTTTGTTGGATACAGAAGTTTTATTTTATGTCCAACAAATCCTAGAGCAGTCCACAAAGAAAGACAGTCAGAGTGGAAAGTTGAGTGGAAGGACAAATTCAAGTGGTGAAAGCGCATTATATTCAAAAAGCTGATATTTCTGGATGTGAAACGTTTTTTATGTCATATGTTAGAAGTTTTAAGCAGAAACATTTGGATTAATGTTTAATAAATGGAGTCTGTCTGCTATTGGCTCATCCCTGGTGCGTTTGGGAGATGAAGCTTCACTTCCTGTCAGTGAGTCTTCTGCTCTCTGATTGGCCGGAGCCGCTTCACCTGGACTGACCTGCAGGTTTCTGACACCAGGCCGCCCAGTTCCGGTTCTGGTTCCCAAACATTCAAACCCAACAACTCTTTCCTGCTCCAACTGCTGCATTTGAATGTGACAATGCACCAAACTGCATCGGTCTGAGGAAGGCGTTGAGTTGAAACCTGCGTCTTTTCATTGTTGTGTTTGTTGTGCTGCAGTCATTTTCATTGTGAAAGCCAAAAGGCAGCAGCTGCTTTGTGCTAAAATGTGATCTTTCATCATGAATGTCTGCAGAGAATGAAAAGCAGCTTCTGCAGCAGGCCAGCGTCAGCCATGTTGCTCGCCTTTTCCCTTTATCTTCTCAGCCCATTTCTAACGGATCGGCGGGGAAAGGGGGCGGACCCCCGCCGCTGTCCGCTCAGCCGCAGCGGGACGGTCCCGGAGTCCAACCCGGGACCGGGGCTGTCCCAGCCGGGCAGACAGCCGCGGGCTGGGTTCGGTCTCCGGCTGTCTGCTGCCTCTCCCGCCCCTCCCCCTCGGCGGGAGAAGGCAGCCAACAAAACGAACGCTCCGTGTGTTGCTGGTTGTTTACCTGCGGGCGGGCGGGCGGCCGGGCGCGCGCTCCTTCCGGTCTTACCGTGACCCGGGATAAAGGAAGGAGAACCGGCGGGGAACGGAGCGGTTCGGTTCGGTTCCGGGCCTCCCGCCTCTCCGACTTCACAGGAACCAGAGACACTTCACGGCCATCGCACCTCCAGCGGTCAAGATGGAGGCAGCGCGGCGCCACGCTTCCGGCCGAGCCTTTCAAAATAAAACCGCAGGCCGCCGAGAACGCCGTCAAATCTATAAATATTAATAATATCAACATTAATTAGTGTCTCCACATACATTGTTCTAGTTGAAACAATTCCATCTTAATTTAGTTTGTTAAAAATATATTTTATTCTAACATGTTTTTTTATCTATCTATCTATCTATCTATCTATCTATCTATCTATCTATCTATCTATCTATCTATCTATCTATCTATCTATCTATCTATCTATCTATCTGGTAGTTTTTATTTAATTAGAAAAAGATCATTTAACTTTTTGGTAACAATTGTGTTTGAAAACAGCTGATTTTCAACTTTAAAAAAATCCCCCACTGAATTTATTTTTTAGAATATTCATTGTTACATGATTTACTCATAATAAAAATTATTTTACATTTTTTGACACATTTTTATCATTAAGTGCTGGATTCCTGTTTTGTTCCATCAGAATAATTAATTAATTTGCATTATATTCAGTTGCAGTTGGTAAGTTTAGGATATTTTCTTCATAAATGAAAAATAACTGATTCATATTTAGTTTGCAGTAAATTCCCATTGAGTAAAATCATAACCATAAAATCCACATCTCTGTAGATCTGTGGAAGTTTATTTTAGTTCATAATGTTGTCAAGGACTTTGCAGTTTTTGCTTTATTAATATTCAACAGTTATTGTGATTCCAGCTGTTTTTTTTTTTTGTTTGTTTGTTTGTTTGTTTATTTATTTATGTATTTTGCAGTTTTAGGTCTCCATGTGCATTATTTAATGAAACTCCTTTTATTTTTGGTTCGCTGAGCGGACTTCCGGTCGTGGTGCCGGCCCCTTGACGCCCCTCCCTCTGCCTCCCTCTCTCCGCCCCTGCTGCCTGCTGCCAAATAGTGCAACCGAGAGGAAACACAAGAACCCGGACTGGCGCATTACGCTGCGTTTCCCTGCTAAATAGTGATCCGTCCTTCGGTTTAATGCGACAGAGAGAGAGAGAGAGAGAGATAAAGAGAGAGAGAGAGAGAGAGATAAAGAGAGAGAGAGAGATAAAGAGAGAGATAAAGAGAGAGAGAGAGACAGACAGACAGACAGGGGACATGTCCACCTGGAAATGTTTTCGTTTGTTCTCCTATGAAGCAAATCATGTTGGAATGATCCATAAAATCTGAGGGAAATGTTCATTTTTTCTCCATAAATCAAGATGTAAAACTGAACTGCAGCTTGTTAAACATTAAAACTGATTTACTGCAACAGAACCAAACTGAACTAAATCCATTTTTTAAAACTGTTCCTTACGTCTGATTTTTGTTTAAGATCATTTTTCCTGCAGAATCCAAACTCTGAAACATAAAGCATCTTTTCCACATCAGTCATGATTTTCTTTCAGTAAAGTCTCAGTTTGTTCCCAGTTTCCTCCCTTCAGAAAATATTTCTAAAGCTGCACAATTAAACTTTCATTAAAATTATGTATTTTTTGTTCATATTTGTTAAAATAAGCATAATAATCTATGGAAACCTCAAGCTCCTCCTTCAGTTATTGTTAGTCTGCAGAAACACACCACAAAGGTCTTAGCGCTGCCAATCATTCTCATGTATGCGCTGCTCAGTATGCTAATAATGGAGAAACAATTTACCGCTCCTAGAAAGTCATTTATCTGTGATCACACTAACTGGCTTTATTCATGACAGGCCGGTGAACAGAGAAGGTTGAGAGCCACGTACATGAGCCTGATTGACAGCGCCAAGACCCTCCTCCTGGCTCTGATTGGTTGTTTTTGAGTATGAGCTCAGAAAGGAGGCAGAGGAGTTTGACTGCTGGGTTTTCCATTCAACATCAAACATGACAGTTTTTTGTTTTCTATTTATTGAATCAGTAATTTTTAAATTATTACTCATGTTTTCACCAATTTCAGCTTCCTTCTCTTCCAGTGTAATTATTATTCAACCCAACAGACGCCATCTTTGTTTTGACACAAACTTTTCAACGTTTTTATTCAGAATCAAACAAACTTGGTCAACTAATTTCCATTCTGATGATGTTTGATGATTTCTCTACATTCCTTTGAACTGCTGCATGATGGACAGCAGATGTTCGCTGCGTTTCTGGACGCTGCTCTGCTCCTCCTTCAGCCTCTCCTGGTCCTGCAGAATCTCCTCCTGAGGAGACGGACAGGAAATCCACAATAAAACGAAATGAAAACAGAGTTTGAATGAAGATGTCTGACCCGCAGCCTGCAGAGCTCCCGCCTCTCCCGGTCGTTCTCCTCGGCTCTCGCCCGGAGCCACGCCTCGTTCTGGCTGCGATGTTTCTCCAGCATCTCCTTCAGCTCCTAAAACATCCAGAAGATAATCTTAATCTGCAAACTGGAACCAGATTAGGATGACTGCAACCAATCGCTGTCAGATTAAATCTGATTTGTTTAGAGACCAGCTGGGATTACATTTGTTTTGTTTATGAGATCTCAAATCTTTTGAGATTAAATTATATTCTGGATGATCCAAAAATATTTTAGATTTAGTCATTTTAGAACTGATAACATTAGATTAGAATAGATTAAAGTTTCCCCAGATTACATTATATTGCACTAAATTTGTGTGTCCTCAAATTAGGTGAGATTAAATTTAAATTGATCAAGATTAGATTAGATTAGAGTTTTTTCCAATTAGGCAAAATTATTTCTTCAGATTAGATTATATTTCGCAGAAGCCTATGTAAACTGCACCACATATTTCTTTCCTGGTTGTAAATGTGAACAGGATTAAACCGGATTAACTTGTTGTTGTCGTTGTCTGTGAGCTTCATGCTCTTCCTTGTCTCGGTGCAGAGCTGCAGCGGCTTTAGAAACGTCCAACTTCTCCCTGAATGGAGACAATAAATCATCTATAGAGTTAGTCAGTCACAGAAACTACAGAGAGAGGAATGAATGAATGAAATGAATGAATGAATGAATGAATGAATGAATGAATGAATGAATGAATGAACCGATCTAGTTTCTGAAACTCCTGGTCCAGCAGAGCGAAGGCTGTCTGGATCATTTTCATGGCCTGATCTCGAACGGCGCTGAAATCTCTGTGAACAGAAACCTGCAACAGAAACGTTTGAGTCACTGCAGAGTTTCAACCCAAACTGTTTGTGTGTGTGCGTGTGTGCGTGCGTGTGTGCGTGCGTGCGTGCGTGCGTGTGTGTGTGTGCGTGTGTGTGTGTGTGTGTGTGTGCGTGTGTGTGTGTGTGCGTGTGTGTGTGTGTGTGTGTGTGTGTGTGTGTGTGTGTGTGTGTGTGTGTGTGTGTGTGTGTGTGTGTGTGTGTGTGTGTGGTGTGCGTGCGTGTGTGTGTTCCACCTGTACATTCGCTGCTGCTGCGGTTCTGGGCTGGGTGGATGGAGACGCGTCGCTCAGCTCATAGCGAACGTTGGGAACCTTCGTGGAGTGAAGCTGTTGGCGGTGAAAACCAGAGTGAAAGAACGTTTATAAAACTGAGAGACGAGACTCTGGTGGAGCGCGACGATCAGCTCCACCTGAAACAGAGAAACAGCTGCTGAACCACCGACCTGTGGCTGACGCCCTGAAGACCGAACTCTGACAGGATCTCCTTCATCACTGGGGAAAAACCAGTTCACCAGAACCAGTCAGTCAGGAAGACAACCAGCCACACATCCAACCAACCAGTCAACCAACTAACCAATTGTACATCAGCCATTCAAACAACCAACCAACAGTCAATAACATCCAACAAATCATCCATCCAACCAACCAGGCAACCAAACAAACATCCAACCAACCGTTCATCCAACCAACCGTTCATCCAACCACGAAGCCACCCGACTAATCAAACTCAACCAAAACCAAAGTTCATTCAACCAACCAATCAATCATTTATCCACCAAGCAGCCATCCATCCAACCACCAGTCAATAACCAACCAACCAACCAACCAACCAACCAACCAACCAACCAACCAACCAACCAGCCAACCAACCAACCAACCAACCAACCAACCAACCAACCAACCAACCAACCAACCAACCAACCAACCAACCAGCCAGCCAACCAACCAACCAACCAACCAACCAACCAACCAACCAACCAACCAACCAACCAACCAACCAACCAACCACCAGCCAACCAACCAACCAACCAACCAACCAACCAACCAACCAGCCAACCAACCAACCAACCAACCAACCAACCAACCAACCAGCCAACCAACCAACCAACCAACCAACCAACCAACCAACCAACCAACCAACCAACCAACCAGCCAACCAACCAACCAACCAACCAACCAACCAACCAACCAACCAATTAATCACTGATTTTGAAACAATACAAAGCAGAGATCCAACCATCCAATGTATTGAATTCACTTCTTCTCAGAACAAAGTTAATTTCTAAAAGTTGTAACATATTATTTAATTCTGAAAATCCCAAATTGTTCAAATGTTGTAAGACCAGGTTGGAAAGATTATTGGACTTAAACTTTCACATTTGTACATGCGGGCCTTAACAAAGAAGGCACATCAAGTCTATCTGGACCCGACTCATCCTATCTGGACCCGACTCACCTCTGGACCCGACTCATCCTATCTGGACCCGACTCATCCTATCTGGACCCGACTCATCCTATCTGGACCCGACTCATCCTATCTGGACCCGACTCACCCTATATGGACCCGACTCATCCTATCTGGACCCGACTCATCCTATCTGGACCCGACTCATCCTATCTGGACCCCGACTCATCCTATCTGGACCCGACTCATCCTATCTGGACTCGACTCCTATCTGGACCCGACTCATCCTATCTGGACCCGACTCATCCTATCTGGACCCGACTCATCCTATCTGGACCCGACTCATCCTATCTGGACCCGATTCACCCTATCTGGACCCGACTCATCCTATCTGGACCCGACTCATCCTATCTGGACCCGACTCATCCTATCTGGACCCGACTCATCCTATCTGGACCCGACTCACCCTATCTGGACCCGACTCATCCTATCTGGACCCGACTCATCCTATCTGGACCCGACTCATCCTATCTGGACCCGACTCATCCTCTTCATTGTGTTCTCCAGTTGCTGCCATCTGGACGTAGATTTAAAGTCCCAATGGAGAGGAGGAATGGCTACAAGCGATCATTTGTTCCATCAGCTGTGGATATTCTAAATAAAAATCTGACTATATTAACTGAGAATAGATAAGTTTCTCTAAGTGCTAGTTGTATTCCACTGATTTTAAATTTCACACAGTGACTCAGTGTAGACTCTGTGTGCTCTCTTAGCAGTAGAATAGTACATTTTAAATGGTTTTTAATATTTAACTGAATGACATGAGGAGAGTCATATGACTTGATTTCATTTTTGTTCATTGTGCATGCAGTTTTGTGGCGACTGTGATGTGTGTTGTGTTGTGTGTTTTTGTGCCATTGCCAAGATAATTTCCATTTTATGTAAGTTTAATGGACAATAAAGGAGTCTAAAGTCTAAAGTCTGAGAAATAAACAAATGATGCTTTCTATTGTGTAAAATATTGTCCAGCTTCAGTGTGATCCAAATGTTTAAATCACTTTAACATTGTTATAAATATTACATATTCAGAGTACAACGTATTTTACACCATTTATGATGAACCCATGCTCTGTCTTTAGGGTTGGAACTTGACTTTTTGAACATTGTGAGATAATTTGACTTTACTGAAACTCATTTTTTTTGACCCGACAGGAAGGTCAGGTGGTCAACGTACCTGGTTGCCTCTCAGAGACGGATTGATCAGCTTCATCACCTTCAGGTCATTAAATTCCTGCTCTTCGTTCTTCCCTCCAAACACGTAGAGCTGTGAACCAGGAACAGAAACTGCTGATGAGAACATGTGAAGCACCTGGTAAAGTCTGACCATGAGGCGTTTCTGACGTGGCTGTGCAGGATGAAGGCAGCGTGGCCGTGGCGGCGCGCGGAGGAATCCCAACGTACAGAGGAACCTTCCACTTCATCTTGGCTGGAGACACAAACATTTCACTCCTCGGCTTTTATTCACATCAGACTGACACATTTACAGCCAACATACCGAGACTGAGTTTATGGATCTCATTGGACGACGTCGCAGTGGAATCCTGACTGGAGATTCGTCCTCCAAACAGATAGACGTCCTTCAGGGAGGAAACACAACGGAGACTGTCTGCAAGAAATATCTGCTGTATGACACCAGATTTTATATTACAGATTTTATTGATTGTAACAAAACAAACATTTTAAAACTGTCTCAAACATCTTGCTTCCAAAACATTCAAACCATCAAATCAATTCAAAATCAAATTTTATTAGTATAGCACATTTCAGCAGCAAGGCATTTCAAAGTGCTTTACATCATAAACACAAAAACACAAAGTCATGCATCATGAAATAAACAATACATTGTTACATATTACATTTCAATCATGTCCAAGCATATAACATAAAACAAAAACAAATGAAAACTTGCAGCAAAACTGCTGGGATCATTTTAATTACATTTGAATTAAACTGCATATATTTTTACACGTCAGATCCCAGAAAACATGAAAAAATATCCAGAGACTAGAACAGAAACAAAGACCTCTCACTCTGATTCATATTTAAACTAAACCGTGTTTGAATTCAGATAAACTTCATGTTGGGCTTCAGCTGTTACCAAATATACCTTCTAATAATTTGTACCATGAACGATTCAGACATTTTATAATTGTTATTATTTATGTTTACATCTTTTCTTCATTTTTAAAATCAGACTGTTGATGTTCTTTCCCTCTCTGACCTGCAGCTTCATCACTACGATCTTTACTGGATTATTAATGTGTGTTTGTACAGATTGTTTTGTTTCCAAACAAAAACTAAAGTCAGACTAAAGAATCAGAAATGACAGATTAACGCTGCCCTCCTGCAACAAGATTCAGTTTCTGCTGCTTCACAAACATCATGCAGAGTTTATCATTGTTCTGAAACCTTTATGGTAACAAACTGGATGATAATCTGGATTATGAAGCTCTGATGAACCAAAGTGTTTGGAACTGAACTGAACAGAAAGTCTCTAGACCAGATTAAAATCTGCTGGGATTAACCATGGACAACATGGACTTGGATTATTATCACAGGATTTTCTGGTATTTACTGGATCATAAAAGTGATGATAGAAAGTATAAACACAGCATTGATCAGGGAATAGTCAAAGCAACACTAATAAACACTTAGCAGGAAGTGAAAAGGTCATTTCAGATTCATTCAGTAGTTCAGTTTTATCACTCAGCAGCTAAAAATAGACGCATTAATTAAACATGTTGACATTAATTTCTGCTGTCATGGAATCAATAGTTGGAAAGTCAGAGATGAAGAGTCTCCAGATGATCAGATCATCTCCAGTTTCCTCTTTAAAACTCACAGTTTCAATCTGATCAATAAGTTTTGATTTGGATCATCAGAGCTGCTGCTTGATCACTGAGATCTTCATCGGTTCCATCTTTAAGGTTTTATTAGTGGTGAAATATGGAAACATCTTGTGAATGAAGGTGTGTGTGAAGGTGTGTATGTGTGTGTTAGTATCCAGATCAGAGAAGGACAGCTTTCCTCTGTCCCAGTCCAGATTCACTCTGATCCTCTGGAGATTCTTCTGGACTGAGAAACGAGTGGCAGGAGCTGGTGGAGAATATGCTGAATATTTACCTTCATAGAAATATATAACCAACCATCCAGACTTTATGATTCCCTTTCTCTGAACAGACTCTTCTAACACACCAAGTATCCAGCCTTTACTGTTTCCAACATCAACATCCCAGCTGTGGTTCCCTGAGTTAAAACCATCAGAACTCAGAACAGAACAGTAATATTTATCAAATCTCTCTGGATTATCAGGAAGCTGCTGTTTCTCTCCTCTAGTCAAACTGGTCAGATCTTCAGACAGATGGAGTCCTGACCTAGCCGTGTTTGGGTCCAGAACCAGAGGAGTGTAGGTCACCATGGTCTGCATGTTGCTCCAGATGTTGAAGGCCAGGTTGCCCAGATGTTTGGCCTGGTCTATCAGAGCTCCTGAGGGCAGCTGTGGATCCTCCAGCAGGGGGCAGCGCTGGACTCTTTCCACTGCAGCCTTGTAGTTGTGCAGGAATGAGACGTCTTCAGCTCTCAGCTCCTCCTCTGTGGCTCTGACTGTGTCTGAAAGAGCTGCTATCTCTCTGCTCAGAGCCTCCATCTTCTCCTTCATCATCCCTCTCTTCTGCTCCTCTTCCTCCCTCAGTGCAGCCAGCCTGGCCTCCTCTTCCTCTGCTAGAAACTGATGAAGCTGCTTAAACTGCTCCCTAATCTGCCTCTCTGTGTGTCGGGCCTGGACCTTCATGTGTTCTGCTGTCTGATCAAACTCCTCCTGAACTTTCTTCCTGAGCTTCAGCTTCTCCTTTAAAGGCTCCAGAGTTTCCTGAAGCTTCTTCTTGTGTTGCTGAGCAGCTTCATCAATGGGTCTGAATCTGTGATTGGTGTGTTTTTCTGAATCTCTGCAGACGAGACACACTGGCTGCTGATGGTCCAGACAGAAGAGTTTGAGTTTCTCAGAGTGCAGACTGCAGAGATCCTCTGAAGCTCTCTGCTCTCTCTGCTGTAATACAGATTCAATCAGATTCTTCAGAGCCAGATTAAAAGGTGGAAGATCTTTAGAAGATCTCCTTTTACAAACTGGACACTCTCTTCCTGGTTTCTCTCTCCAGTATTTCTGCAGACACTCCTTACAGAAGCTGTGGCTGCATGACAGAAGAACCGGATCCTTAAATATCTCCAGACAGACCGGACAGCAGAGATCATCGTCTGATCTGGAAGCCATTTTGTCTCAGAGTGAAGCTGAAACCACAGCAGACAAAACCAGGAAGTCAGTTTCTCTCCTGTAGAAACTTTCTGAACTTACTTTCACTTTGATCTGCTTGTTGTTCCTCCCTGCAGCAGTCTGTGTTCCAGTGTCTAGTTGCTCACTTCTCTCTCTTTTCTCCTTGTTCAGTTTGATTTCAGTCGGAGACGAAGGCAGGTGTCAAAGTTCATCCTCAGGGTGTTTATTCAATCAGTTTTTCTCTCAACTGTTTCCTGTTCAGTTTTTCTAAGACTTCCTGTTTTAATTCTAGTATGGAGGCAGAGATGTGGCGCCCTCTAGAGGATTTTATGTAAATCTACATTTTCAGAAAACCTATAGCACTGGAGGTTGAAGGTCATGTTTAGTGTTGAGTAAAATTTTCCTTCTTTCAAAAAAATTATTTTCAGAATCTGAAATGTTTTTCACACTGAGGCTTAAAATTGTAATTCTTTAAATATGACAGAAAATACTGTAAATGCAAACAATAAAATTGATCTGAAAACAATAAATTAAGTAAATAGAAATAAAATCTACTGCAGTAGAAGAAATACCAACTATTGATTAAACTCCTCCATTGATGCTGCAAAGAGCAACACAAACATTATTAATCTTTATTAAAGCTGATTGACTGATAAGATTTTAGAGAAGGAAACTGTTGCTGCAGTTATTGCATCTGATCCAGGTGTGTGTGTGTGTGTGTGTGTGTGTGTTAGTGTGTGGGTGTGTGTGTGTGTATGTGTGTGTTAGTGTGTGTGGGTGTGTGTGTGTGTATGTGTGTGTTAGTGTGTGTGGGTGTGTGTGTGTGTATGTGTGTGTTAGTGTGTGTGGGTGTGTGTCTGTGTGTGTGTGTGCGAGTGTGTGTGTGTGCGTGTGTGTGTGTGTGTGTGTGTATGTATGTGCCTGTCTGTGTGTGTATGTGTGTGTGTGTGTGTGTGTGCGAGTGTGTGGGGTGTGTGTGTGTGTGTGTGTGTGTATGTATGTGCATGTGTGTCTGTGTGTGTATGTGGTGTGTGTGTGCGAGTGTGTGTGTGTGTGCGTGTGTGTGTGTGTAGTGTGTGTGTGTGTGTGTGTGTGTGTGTGTGTGTGTATGTGTGTGTTAGTGTGGGTGGTGTGTGTGTGTGTGTGTGTGTGTTGTGTGTGTGTGTGTGTGTGTGTGTGTGTGTGTGTGTGTGTGTGTCTGTCTGTGTGTGTGTGTGTGTGTGCGTGCCTGTGTGTGTGTGTGTGTGTGTGGTGTGTGTGTGTGCGTGTGTGTGTGTCTGCGTGTGTGGTGTCTGTGTGTGTGTGTGTATGTGTGTGTTAGTGTGGTGTGTGTGTGTGTGTGTGGTGTGTGTGTGTGTGTACCTTGTCATGGTGTGCAGTCAGTGTCTGTCCGCTACAGGATGGAGGAGATCTCCCTTCACCTCCCGTTTCTGCCACTGCAGCTTCTCTAAAAACACAGAGACAGAGATATTCCCTACTGACCAGAACCTGAAGCACAAAGTTTCCTTTTGGTTTTTGCTCTGAATTTAGTCTAAAAAACTGGGAAAGTTGTTTAGAAATCCATAAAAAACTGGTTTTACATGGCGGTTCTTTGAATAATAAAAGTTTTGATATTTTCATGAGTTGTACTGGTGATTTTAAGATTTGTGCAGTGAAATCAGGGTCACATTTTCACATTTATTTATTCAGTTTAAGACGTTTAAAGTAAAGATGTATGATGTCATGATGTGTTGCTTCAAAGTGGATCCCAACCTGAGCCAAAGTTTACCTGTGTCCAGAACGTAAAGGTCCTTACAAAACGTTTCTCCTGCTCCGTAACCTCCAAACATGAAGAGCTGATCTCCCCTGAGTGAAACTCTGCCCCCATCTGGAGAGGCAGAAACAGACATGAACATCCGGATGTAACGCCGTGATTACAGTGGATCAATGTGATTGATCTGATTGAGCCTCACAGGGCAGGAGGAGGCGATCCGCTGGTTTTAACCGGAGTCCAGGTGACAGACACTGAAACAAAGTCAGGATCCAGACTTCAGTCCAACACACTTCATTTTCTCTGGACAGAAAGGATCCAGGATTTTAACCTGTGTTGAAGACCAGGAGGTCGTCGGTCGGCTCGCCCTCCAGCCGCCCTACGTACACGTAGATGTTGTCTCCGGCGGCAGCGGAGCCGAACCGGAGACCCCTGGAGCCACGCCGCCGGCTGACAGGCGTTCCCAGGCCAGAGACACTGCGGAGAACGTGGAAGGTCATCAGAACGCTGAGACCAAACCAGGAGGGAAGAAGGCGATGGGGCGTCGCCTCACCCACGTCGAAGCTGTAGATGCCTGGGAGGCTTTCAGAGGCTTCAGGACTGGAGGATCCACCGAACAGATACAGCTTCCCTCTGACGACGCTGCGCAGCAGACCATTACATCAACACTGCAGTCGGGTTTTCAACGGCTGGTCAACTTCCTGTGACATGAGCTGCTTTTCCCTGGTTCAGGTCCCATATTTGTCCCTGTGCAGTTGGTCATTAACCCTTTAGCGCTTCTATGTCCTCCAGGCGGGATGCAGCGACATCTTGTGTTCTTTTTGTTGCAACAATCTGTCCATATTTAGAAATCGATGATTCTGGAGATTCCAATAATAAAAGCCACCAAAAGAAACAATCTTAACACAATAAACCCTTCAGTCAAGTCCAGTGATGGACTCATTTCCGCTAATGCGCTAATAGCACTGCTAACACCTTTAGCACACTTAGCTTTAGCATTAGCTTCTGGATGAAGTCCAAAGCGCTAATTTCCTTTTGTGAACTTTTGGACAGTTTTGTAAACTTTCAGTTGAATAAAGTTTGACATCTGAAGTAGTTCGAAGTTTATATTCACGCTCTTATTTTGAAGTGGTTGAAGACTGTCTGCTCAGCAGTTTCATTTCATTTCCTTAAAAAAGGAAAGAAAATTGTTTTTGTGATGGATGAATACTTTGTGTTGCAATTCAGTCAATATGATTTTTAAATCTCCACCAACTGCCTGGACTGGGATCACTGGCCTCTCAGCATTGTTCCAAGGGCCGTAAATGGCCCCAGGGCCACATTATGGACACCTCTGCTCTAGATCTTGCTCGGACATTAGTCTTTTAATCCTGGAAATGTTCCTCAGGTGATAGAAGGCCGACTTTGTAACCACCTTTATGTGGCTCTGGAGGCCCAAACCCAGATTTCAGCCTGATCTCTGGTTTCCATCTGTAATAACTGAAGCTGTGATTTCAGTTCCTCTTTAGGCTCACAGATAATAACTTCAGTTTGGTTTCTGGAGAAAGTTTTGGCTCCTGTTCTGATTCATTGCTACCTCCTTGATACCTGCTGGCGGCCATATTGGACTGGGATTTACCAGAGTGTATGTCCTTCTCTGGCCGACGGGATTTCTCCGCTCTGAGGAATCTCCTCCCAGGTCACATCATCAGGAGTCACTGCAATCATCAAACCTGGGAATCATTTCCAGATCGCAGCGACGTCACACACACAGCGACGTCACACACACAGCGACGTCATGAGTTCACAGCCAAACCGCAACGTTTAGCAAGAAACAGACAATAAGTTAAGATTGGATTTTATAAATACCATTTTTAATGGACAACAGACTTACTGGACAGTCTGTTGTGTTTTTTGTCAACATTAAAGCGTAAAATGAAACAATGTAGGCTACATGCTATTGGTCTGTTACCTGTTAGCATGTAGAAGTCAGAGAAGTAAACAGGACTGACCTAAAGAGTGAAAACAAATGAATAAATTAAAATTGAATCTCCTTTAAATGCAACAACAGAGAGTAAATGATGATGGATGTGTTTCTTGTTTTAGTTTCTGTGTTTTGGTCACCTCTGGGCTGATGCTACTCGCTCCTCCGAACAGGAAGGCCACGCTTCCAGCCACAGCTACAGCGTGGCCATGTCTGCAGAAACATGCTCAGTTTAAAACGCGCCGGCGTAACACAGAGTTATTCAGTTTAATTAGCTGCTGCTGGCGTCACTCCAGGGCCGGATCAACCCTTTGGGGCCCCTGCAGATTATTGGGGGCCCCATACCAACATCTCAACATCAGATGCCTTTTCATTCCTAAACTACTCTGTGTAGCGTACTTGATAGCATTAGCTTTATTTGTAATTAGCTTACATCAGTGTTATTATGGCTCTTGATTTTAGACTTGCAGGATCAATAAACTACAAATAATTATTTGAATTTTGAAATGCAGAGTAGTATTTTAGGTGCCATATTGTTTAACTGTTTGAAAGTAACATCAGGTGATAAACACAAAATTTGCATTAAACAAGTAGATGTTTTATTTTTTCCCAACAGAGGCAGGAACCATCAACAGAGAGATTAACTATTATTGTGTCACAACTATAAAAACAATATGGAAAGTTTTTTTTTACATGTTTAACAGCATTTAATTTGAATTATTCAATGTCATTTTAAATATATATTTTTATTCATGCTAATTTGTTGCTCTTGGTGCCCTGAGCAGTCCCTGAACTTGCGTTGTCTTGGGCCGGCTCTGCGTCACACTGACCTGGGACTCGGAGGTTCTCCTCTGATTTCTTTCTCCAGCCAGTGGCCGCTGGCTAAAGCCATCTTCACCTCTGATTTCACTTCTGCTCCGCTTCCTGTCACACAGTTATATCACAGATACTTTATTTTTTCTTTCATATTCCTTCTGTTTGCATCTGTTGCAAAATGGTAAATCGCGATGTAATGACGCCTTTTGTCCGCTAGAAGGCACTAAAAGCTGCTAAATAACTTCCCATCATGACGCAGGTTTTGGAGACAGAGAAAAGTTTGATTCATAAAACCATAATCAGGATGAAACTCACCTGCTGAGGTGTGCAGGACTGCAGGTCTCAGCTCAGCGTCTCTTCTTCTGTTGTTCTCTGGTTGTTTCTCTGAAACCAACAATAAATGATCCGGATCAGCTTGCAGGTAAACCTACACCTGGCCACTGTTGCCATGCAACCGTGTAATACAGCCTGCAATACATTCACTGAAAAAACTAAACAAAAACTTTAAAAAATTATCTGTTACAAGTAATCAAATTTAATATATTGCAGTTTTTTCCTGTGGCCCTAATCCTATTCTGTAGGAATCTAACATGTGAGAAATCCAGAAAACAGCTCAAAATCTGAATATTTAAGGCAAAAATATTCATTTAATCTCCATTTTAAAACCAGATTTGACTATTTTTCTTCTAATTATGACGATGGTAATGATGGCAGCATCTGTATCCCATACAAACCCAGTAAACCCTCATCATGATTTGTATTATTTGTTACAGAAGCAGATGATCAGAGGATCCTTCAGAGATCAGAGGATGGCGGTTTTTCTGATGATGGATGACGTCAGCTCACGTTTTCCTCCCGTCGCCTCGTTTGGATCATGTTTTATTCATTTGAACACAATCCTGCACAAAAACACACACAGTACCAGAACCACAGCCGCCTACACGTGATCCGCTCAGCGTCTCACCTCCGTCTGCTGCTGTCAGACCAATCAGGAAACATCAGGATTTTCAAAATAAGACGCACATAGACGGATTTTTCTGGAAAGACGAAGTAAAGCAGCAATAAAAGACGCGGGATTTTACCAGTTATTCATCTGAAAGTGTTACTATTTGAACATATCAAAGAAAACCGTTTTCCAACCGTTTTTCATATGAAGAAATTTTATTCTGAAGACGTGAATGTTGCGCGTGCATCTGTTACATCACATCTCCTGCAGCTCCAGATTCTCTGATGTTTAATGAGATTCAGGGGAGAAAATGTCCATTTCTGACATGACGTCATACTGATTCTTCTCAACTTGATTCAGGACTTTAATTGGAAAAATCAACAACAACAAAACAGAAAAACAGATCCGAACCGAACCGGAGTGTCAAAATGAGCAGACGAGCAGGAAAGAAAAACCATAGAATTTCAAAATAAAAGACCTAGACGAGCGTCAACTGGACTTCCAACAAAATGTGGGAAATGTGAAAAATAATAAATTGTAGCTCCAAGTTTGGATAAGTATGAAAAAATCAATTAGAACATAGACAAAGATGTGGATATTATGGAAAAAAAATTCATCCATCCACTGGTGAAAAAGATGTTATAAATTGCAAATTTTTAAAATTCATAACTTCGTAGGACAAATTTTTAGTGTTTAAATTTTGTATACAATTGGGAAATGCTTCAATGTGGTTATGTAAACTTCTCAATAATTTACTATTGAATAGTGTTCCATAAATGTTTGACAGACATAAGTTAATATGTCTGTCAAACATTTTCATTAAGTATATAAATTATGAAGGAAAACATTCTTAATTATTTGTTTTACTCAACTTTTTTGCATTATTAAAAAACAAAAATCACTTTACTCTCAACATTGTGACATTAATTCTAAAAATGTTTGTATTCTGTTCAACATTCTGACTTTAATTTCAGAATTCTGTCCATTGTTACTTACATCATTTTCATAAGACTGTCTTAGAAAAACAGTGCGGCTTCAGTCAGAGGCTTCTTCAAATTCGCCGCAATACAAACTGCTACAGGAGATCTATTGGGCCAACAGCCGTTGACATCTACAATAACTCTTTAAAGAAATTTAATTAATATTTAATTCCTTTTGGGATAAATGAACCATTTTTGAATTTGAATAACATTTCTTAGTAACTTAAGGAACTTTAATAACTTTACTAACTTAAAAGAAATTTTAATTCATATGATAAATCCCAGGCTCTTATTTTTAGAGTGACCGGAAGTATTGCCATGGTTGGGCGGAACTTGACAGCGTCAGTAATTGTGCGCATCACCAGTACTGCGGACTGACTGACTGAGCTGGACGTCTTCTAGAGGAAAGGAGAAACAACAACACATCTTCCAGAGTCTGCGGGGGTTTGTCTCGTAATTTGCTCGGTTCGGCCTCCTGGGGGCTAAAACACGAAGGAATCCTGGAAGCACCCGGAGAACCGCGGATATCCACGCGGCAAGGATGCTTCATGACCCGCAGCAGGTGTGAGGACATGGCGGCCGAGGCTCCGGCGGCGCCCGGCCGGGTGGTGCTGGTCAAGAAGATCATCATGAAGGACGGAGCGGTGGTGAGTGTCCGAGCCGCCATGTTTACCCGGACCGAGACAGACCCGGACCGAGACGTTTATGTTGTTTTTATCGAGGTTCTGGTTCTGTTGACGTGGACCTCAGCTGAACCGTTGTTTCTGCCCGCGGATATAATTAAATAAACTGTCACGTTTATGACGTAACATGGAATTAACGGACGTTGACGCTTGAAATGAAAAATCAGAGTTAACCGTTAGAAATGTGATTTATTCGACGCCATTTTATTGATTCATAGAGGAAAATCACAGTTTATCTGAGTTATTATGAATTATGTGAAACAGGTTTTAATTTCTAGTTATTGAGGCTGAAATTGTGAATAAATTAAATAGATTAAATAAGGTCGTTCTGGTTCTGGACGGTCTGGTCCAAAATGGCCGTGTTCTGTTCTGTTCGGTTCTGTTCTGGGAGGAAAGTGACGGTGGGAGGGAGGCAGTAATGGAGACACACACACACACACACGCAGGTTGGGCTTATAGCGGCGGTGCTGATGCGGTCGGGATGGGTCCATTATGGTGTTACATAACATCCCCTGTCCGGCAGCGCCGCTCCGCTCCGCGCCTCGCCGCGCAGCGCCGCATCAGGCCGCGTCAGGCCGCGCAGGGACGATCCTCCCCGGGGCGGGCGGGCTGGAGGAGCCGCTGCTGCGCATCCGGCGCTCCGCAGCTCCGCCAGCGTCCATTTTAACACCAGAACAGACGCATCACCGCAGCTCACACAGAAAATGTCTGAAAAAATAGATTTAAAAGACTCGATGTCACTTCATGTTTTCCCCTGAACGTCACAGAAATAAAATATCTTCATGTTTCACCAGAAAGGACTCAAACATCCAGCACCTCCAGAGTATTTACACACATTTTACCACTTTATACTTTGGTTTATTTGAGATTTTTCACAAAGAAGTCAATAATTGAGAAGCATAAAAACTATCAAAAATTGTCTACATCAATAAAAACCTTTTCTAAATAAAAACTAAGAAGCTACATAATGATGTAGATGTTTACAGATGTTCAAATCTGGTAGAGATTCAGCTGCAATGAAACACTTCATTTGTTTATTTGTAAAAAAGAACATATATATATCTATATCTATCTATCTATCTATCTATATATATATATATATATATATATATATATATATATATATATATATATATCAATAAATAATATTGATGTAGTTATAATATATAAAAATTGTCTATAATATATAGACAATTTTTATATATTATGAAAATTGTCTATGTGTTTTCGTATTACATAAAATTACACAAATTGCTAAAAAAATTATAAAACATGTAATATTTTTTGCCCTTTCTGAAAATTTTCTGTTGATCTGAAATGTTAATATGATTCATGAATTCATATTTTCCCCAATTAAAGTAAAAGATTATTAATAAACATCAGATTTGCTCATGAAGGTATGTAATAAGATTTTTTTTATATTAAACATGAATGAAGCAGAATTTCCCCCATTTTTCTTTAAGGACAAAATAAAGCAATAATGAATAAATGTTGATTAGTATTTAAAGTTTATTGATCTTTGCTAATATATTTTGGTATTATTATGCCATAATCCAAGAATATTATAACATAATTTTATAATATCATATAATTTTCCAGTATTAGTGGAAAATGGTCTCAAAACAACAATATTATCGTTTATCGTGATAACAGTTTTTGTCCAGCTCTAAACATATCATTTCATTCATGACTTTTTGCTTCAGTAGCTTTTAAAATATTGTTATAATCTGCAATTTAATAAACATAAACCTCTTGTGTCATGAATTTTGACCAGAGCGTAAAGATTTGGAGAAACGGCAGATTAAACCAAAATGTGTGAAACGCTTCACACCAGCTGAGGATTCTGGGAAAACAGTAAAACAAGGTCAGCTTGTTCTGATGAAAGGTCAACATGGCTGCTTCTACTCTCAGATATTTGACCAGAAATGTGAAATATGTATTTAACGCTCAGGTAGAAATGTAAGAAGTTTATCAGACAGGAAACTCAGTGAAGCTCCAGCTGCCGGTTGCTAATGCTAGCTGGTTTAGTAGCATGAATGTTAGTTTTAGTGCATAAATTGGTGAAGTTATAAAGAAAAGTTTTCATCAGTTTGACTCTTGGAGCATCAGGCCTGTTACTGATGCTGGTTCTGTGGTTCTGTCCGGGTCTGATGTTCTTCTACCCTCAGTTTCTCTACATTCCTCATAGAGTTAGAGGAAGCTGAGCTCAGGATGGTTACAGATAAACTCTGGACCAGGACTGGACCTCTGAATGCTTCCCACTAATCTGCCTAGCAACAGTTTATTGTCTGGGTTCTTCATGTTTCCTTAGTGAATCAGCTTCTGTATCAGTTTCTGTTTCCAGTCTGAGTTGAACTTTAAGAAACTGAGGATGAATTGGAAGATAATCCTGCTGGATTATTTTCATTTCCTGCTGGATTATCTGGTGAAACTCCTGGTGAAACTCCTTAGATGGGTTCTGTTTGGGTCAGAACGGTTCTGGGTTCTGGACTCGTTCCAGGTGAAATGCAAACTTTTCTCTCAAGCCCTGGTTCTCCTGTATGTTTTTTCTTCCACTAAACTTTCCATCTGTACTTCCATTTCCTCGTAAATGTTTGGGATCATTGTGAAGGCAGGACAGATTCTGTTTTAAAAATAATGTTTATGGGAAATTAACTTTAAATATTCTGGCTTGAGATTCACCTGTAAAATTAATTTTCTTGTTGGACCAATCAAATGAAAGCTGCTCACTGTTCCCATGGTAACTCAGAGTCCAGAACCTGCAGGACGGAAACAGCGAACAGAATCACATTAGCTAAGTGAACTGTTAGCGAGTCGGACATCCCAGCTAAACATGGATCCAGTTCTGGTTCCGGTTCTGCAGGTCCAGCTGAGAACCATCAGTTCGGTCCGGTTGTCAGTGACAATAAAAGATGAATAAATCAGAGTTTCTGTTCGTCTCTGTCTGCGTCAGCAGAATGGACCTTCGTTTTCTGGAATGTTAAACCCGATATGAAGCTGAAACTGGACCTCCAGGTTCTGCTGGTGCTTGAGGACGGATCATAACGTCTCTATTTGTTCACAGGGAGGGAAGACTCGGTTCTGGTCCGGTTCTCACCTTTATCTGGGGCTTTTGTTGGTTTAATGGTGGCCTCAGGCGCCCAGCCTCACATTATTCATGTTAACATGGCTGCCAGGTAGGTGGAGAAACGACGGAAACTCTGCAGTTATTACACATTAATGCAGATCAGTTCAGTCTGAAGAGCCCGCCTGGTTCAGATTGAAGAGTAGACTTTATTAAATGAAAACTAAACCAAAGTTCTTCCTGGTTGGTGGATGTACTGAGAGCTGATTGGTTCTCTGGAAGCAGGAAGTTGGGATGAACTGCAGCAGGCAGACGTGAGGCGTGCTGAGTTGTGTTGTTTCTGTGTTGCAGCCGCAGCAGGGCATCGGCCGGCCCAGCGTCTACCACGCTGTGGTGGTGATCTTCCTGGAGTTCTTCGCCTGGGGTTTACTCACCACGCCGATGCTCACCGTAAGCAGAAACAACAGGCTGCTTGTTTCACAAAGATAAAATGTGTTTCTGTAACAGGATGTGTGTTTGTAGGTTCTGCATGAAACGTTCCCTCAGCACACGTTCCTGATGAACGGCCTGATCCAGGGAGTGAAGGTGAGCAGGAAACTACGTCTCTGTTTGGTCCTAGTCCAAGTTTATCATGTTGGGTAGTAACACTTATGAGCTTGTTTTCACTTCATAATTTATTAATATTGATGATAAAGTTCTAAATCCATCAGCAGATCGTTTCTCTGGTAACATGGGAAAATGTCTTGTTCTAAGTAAAATAATCTGTCACTGGAACTTTTTATGGAGGAGTTATTTATTTAAAACAAGATGATATTTCCTGCTGAGAAGAGACTCAAATAGTCTAATGACAAGTTGACACTTTTAATTAAATATTAATGAATCTTTCAGTGCAGGTGTCATGTTTATAACAGTGTTATGTCAGTCTTATGCAAAGTCCTTTAAATAAAATGTTTTCCAGAAAATTTACTGGTTAGTTAGTTTAGTTTTATCTCAAGTGTCCAAAGATGTTGAGTCTATAAACTAGAGTAAAACAACCTGGTAAGCAGTTTGTGCTGCTGCTGCTGTTGCTGTTGCTGCAGCTGGTACTGCTGCAGCTGCAGCTGCAGCGGTCAGTCAGGACTGTTCCTCTAACGACGCTGCTTCCTGTCTGCAGGGACTGCTGTCCTTCATGTCCGCCCCGCTGATCGGAGCGCTGTCAGACGTCTGGGGACGAAGATCCTTCCTCCTCATCACCGTCTTCTTCACCTGCGCTCCCATCCCTCTGATGAGGCTCAGCCCCTGGTAGGAGCTTCATCCCACTGGTTGGATGGAAAAGTGAAACTTTGACTAGGTGGCTCCTTCAGCTCAAATTAGCCACGTTGTAGTAAACTACGCCGTCAGGTCGCTGTGTTTATGTTCAGAGTTTATAGTTGGAACAGAAGCTTCGGCTGTTCTGTGAAACATTCTTTATAAGAACCGAGCGTTGGCCCGGCTCCAGTTCTGATCGTTTCATCAGAGCGGATGAAGTTTCTGCCAGACGATGCGTCCAGACTGTTTCTCAGGTTATTTTTAGATCCTTCACGTCTCTCACTGGTTACGTTTCCAGAAGCTTTGCTGGATTTACTGGCTGGTTTCCCTGAACTTAAAGTTTCCAAAACCTTCAAACGACTTTCAGGAAACATTTTCACAAGTTACTTAAGTGTGCAAAATTTTTGCGGTTACCTGTGGTGAACTTACAGGCTTCTCCCAGAGATTCTGGTTACATTGGTAAAGTATTTATAATTAAAATTCACCAGGTTTTTATGAAGAAAACGTGTTTATTTGTAACAGTAGAGTCATTTTTAAATCAGAAGCCTTCATTAAAATGTTCAGACTGTTTCACCAGCTCATGAGTCATAAGCGTCTCGCTGACTCTGACCGTCCTGCTGACGCTGCTTTCTGACCCGCTGTGTGTCCAGGTGGTACTTCGCCATGATCTCCATGTCTGGAGCGTTCTCCGTCACCTTCTCCGTCATCTTCGCCTATGTTGCTGACGTGACGGATGAGAGGGAGAGGAGTACCGCCTACGGCCTGGTAAGAGCCGCCCATCGTGTCGGCCCGGTCCGAACTCTGAGTGATTGACATCCTGTAACGTCCTGCTGCGTTTCCTGTCCAGGTGTCGGCCACGTTCGCAGCCAGCCTGGTGACCAGCCCGGCCATTGGCGCCTACCTGTCGGCCTGGTACGGAGACAACCTGGTGGTTCTGCTCGCCACGCTCATCTCTCTGGCCGACATCTGCTTCATCCTGCTGGCCGTCCCCGAGTCGCTGCCGGACAAGATGAGGCTCAACACGTGGGGCACGCCGTTCTCCTGGGAGCAGGCCGACCCGTTCGCTGTCAGTAACCAGGAAGTGTAACCTGGTAGCGGTTAAAGAGGCCATGTGACAAACTGTCCCTCTGTCTGTCTCTGGTCCAGTCTCTGAGGAAGGTGGGTCAGGACTCCACCGTCCTGCTGATCTGCATCACCGTCTTCCTGTCTTACCTGCCGGAGGCCGGACAGTACTCCAGCTTCTTCCTCTACCTGAGACAGGTGAGACCTCCAGCTTCCTGTCCACCAACATGGCCCAACATGGCCGACTGCTGAAATGTTGGCATGAAATTACTAAAGACTGGGAGGAAATGTGAGAGGAGGAATCGTTTCTGAACTGATTCCTCAGATTTAGCAGGATGGTAAAGGAACATTTCATCAGAACAAAGTTTGATATCAGAACCAGAGGAAGATCAGATCAGAGAATCTGATCGGTCCCTCATGTATCAATCTGATCTGCTAGTTTATTGGTGCAACCCGATAAAAACCTTCCTGTCTAGTTGTGTCCCAGAAAGTTTGGAAATATTTGAATATTCAACTAAAATAAATGTTGATGTTGAGCTGAACGTTTCCTTCCAGGTCATCAACTTCTCCTCCACCACCATCGCTGTTTTCATCGGGGTCGTCGGCATTCTGTCCATCGTGGCTCAGGTACCGACCCAGTCCCACACGCTGCAGGTCCTTAAACCAGAACCAGAATCAGAACCACTCTGTGTCTCTCCTTAGACGCTCTTCCTCACGCTGCTGATGAGATACCTGGGCAACAAGAACACGGTTCTGCTGGGCCTGGGCTTCCAGATCCTACAGCTGGCCTGGTACGGCTTCGGTCAGAACCATGGTAAGACCGGCCACTGAGTTCAGCAACCAGAACCAGACAGAGCCAGTGGGGGACACTGTTGCTCCTCTGTCTGCCAGTGGAGGGCGCTGTTCCTCTGTCTGCCAGTGGAGGGCGCTGTTCCTCTGTCTGCCAGTGGAGGGCGCTGTTCCTCTTCTGTCTGCCACTGGAGGGCGCAGTTCCTCTGTCTGTCAGCGGGGGGCGCTGTTCCTCTGTCTGCCAGTGGAGGGCGCTGTTCCTCTGTCTGCCAGTGGAGGGCGCTGTTCCTCTTCTGTCTGCCACTGGAGGGCGCAGTTCCTCTGTCTGTCAGCGGGGGGCGCTGTTCCTCTGTCTGCCAGTGGAGGGCGCTGTTCCTCTGTCTGCCAGTGGGCGCTGTTCCTCTGTCTGCCAGTGGAGGGGCGCTGTTCCTCTGACTGCCAGTGGAGGGCGCTGTTCCTCTGACTGCTGTGTGTGTGACAGGATGATGTGGGCGGCGGGAGCCGTGGCAGCCATGTCCTCCATCACCTTCCCTGCTGTTTCTGCTCTGGTGTCGCAGTCGGCTGACCCGGACAAACAAGGTGAGTCCAAACGGTGGCCCGCCTGACCGGAACCAGAACCAGAACCCGCTCTGACTGTCTGTCTGCCTGCAGGAGTCGTCCAGGGTATGATCACGGGGATCCGGGGCCTCTGTAACGGCCTGGGCCCCGCCCTCTACGGCTTCATCTTCTTCCTGTTCAACGTGGAGCTGAACACTCTGGACCCGATCCAGGAGGAGTACAGCATCGACCCGCTGCCGCTGCACGGACCCACAGAGGTACAGAACCATTCAGAACCACACTAACGGGCCTCATCAGGACTAGAGGGAAAACTAAAACAGAAGGCGATTCTGGAGTGACAGCAGCTGGTTTCCATTCTGCTGCTCGGTTCTGAATGTTTTATAAATACAGCAGAACTGGACAATAAAACATCAAAATAACTGAAATCATCAGTTTTATTCTCCAGTTCATGAACAGAAAGAGATTCTAGTGAAATGTCAGAGTTTGGGTGTCCAAACGTTTTGACTCGTGGGCCAAGAAATCAAAACTAAAGAGCATTTTGCACATTTGTTATAAATTTATTCTCAGTTATAAGAAATAGTTTCTCTGAAAACACTTTCTATGTTTAGCCAAGTTTAATAAATTAGATAAAGCTGATTTGGATAACTTGCTTCTATTCACTATGAGTACTTCATATTTTCATATGTATACTACAAATAAAGTTATTTTACTGTTTTCATGTACTTGCTGTAATTTATGTAAATGCCTCCTGATTTTATTCATCAGTGCTGCATGAATTCTGTCATATCTGATAAACATAATATTTTTTTAAAAACAGCAAAAATAAATAAAAACAGTTTAATAATCCGTTTTATATGTTTCTGAACTGGAGTTGAGGGCCACAGTAAACGTGTCCTGGGTCCAGAAACGGCCCGTGTTCCTCAGGTTGAGCCCCTGCCTGGTTGCTGAACTGCAGCGTTTCTCCTGTGTTGCAGCAAGCGCTCATCCCGGGGCCGCCCTTCCTGCTGGGCGCCTGCACCGTGGTCATCGCCTTCCTCGTCGCCCTCTTCATCCCCGAGAAAACCTGCTGCTCCTCTTCCTCCTCCTCGTCCTCCTCGACCTCGTCCTCGGAGCTCTCCCTGAGCGACAAGCCCCTCCCAGACAGCAAGGAGGCGCTGTCCTCACTGGCCGGCGTTCACATCAACACGCCGCTGCCGGGCAGCGATGAAGAGGCCCCGCCCTCCGCCAACGCCGAGGACTCTGAGCCGCTGCTGAACGACAGCATCGTCTGAGGAGACATGGGGGCGGAGCCTCTGCCGTTGTGGGCGGAGCCTCCCCGCTGTGTTTTACTGTGTTTCCGTTAGCAACGCGGCCAGACTCAGTGTACTTTTCTCGTCGGAAGTTTTTGCCTCTTTGCCGATCGGCGGGATGAACTTTTAGCTTCAGAGGCGCGCCGTCCTGACCAATCAGGATCCATCTTTAATGAGCCAATCGGACGCAAGCGTGGGTCTGCAGGGAAGAAGGGGAATAAATCAGACGGGTGGGAGGAGGCAGATCCTTAATGTTTTAATGGAGGATTTCACTTCATCTTTGAGGCTTTTTTTTTTACTCTTTAGGTCATTTTGGACGTGTTTTAATTCAGAAGTAAACTTTAAAACATCCAGGTTTATTTATACGTTTGTTTTTAAATCAGTGTTTCTGTGGGTGGAGATTGTATTAAAACCAGCTAAAACAAGAGAATGAACCATTTTTAATCTCACTCTGAGATTAAACCAAAGCAAACTACTGACAATAATTAGAAGGAAACAGGAATGAATCCTTACATTTCGAGTAAAACAAACATTTTGGGTTTTATTTTTCCCTGTGTGTCCCTCTACCTCCAGTTTTTCTGTTTCTCTCAGTGCTGCTGGCTGCTGGCAGAGAAAAACCCTCCTCCGCCCGGCTCCCACGCCTCAGGGTCGGTTTAATTCGCTCCAAAACAACTCAGTTTCACTCGAGGCTTTTTCCCTGGCAGCAGTGAAACTCCTGAAAACAAACTTTATACTTGAAGCATCCGACAGAGATTCCAAGAGCTTTAGAGAAGATTTGAAGCAGTTTTAACAGTATTTAACTGCCACACTGTACAGTTAGCTATGTCATGACTTTAAATGTAAATGCACTTTTGAATGAAACTCTGGTTTGTAAATACTGTAAGTGTGACGTGGGGTCGGCTAGTTTTCCGTCTCTGGTCGAGTTTAGAGGACACATATCATCATATCTTCCTTTTTTTATGTGTTTTTTTTTCCGGTATTTCGTTCATGATACTCGCAGTAATTTTCTACATCTGAAATAGAAAATGTTGCCAAAGAGAGCTGGCATTCAACTCAGAACTTGGCATCAACATCCACCTGAAATTATAGAAATTATAGTCTGAGATTATAAACTGAACATTTAGGGAATTTTCTTCTGCATTGAGGAGACTTTGTAAACCAGCACCACATGCAAAAAATTTAAAAACCGCCCACAGTGGTAAATGGCTGCATGTCCATTACAATGTTGATATTCTGCTAACATAAAAGAATGCAATTTTGCAGTTGCTGTGTTTCCATTAATTAAGAATGCAGTTAAAATTGCGTGAATACATTTTTCTATATGTTACATAATTACTGCAAGTCACAGAACGAGACAAACTATGGAAACTGTGACTTGTAGTCCAGAAAATACGGTAATTAAAACAGAAACTGAAATAGTGATAAGGTTAATGTAGTTTCTGCTCCTTCATTTTGACAGTCGCAACAAAAATCCAAAACTTTCTTAGTTGGTCAACTTTATGCTCACAAACAGCTGCGGTTAGCATCTGAACTTCCTGTCCAGATTATGAGATGGAAAATGATCCCTGGCGCTGATTATATCATTCTTTTTAAAGTTTTCTAGCCTGACTGATGATATGTGTCCTGTAAATCAAAGGCTAGCTGCTTCTGCTCTTGGAATGCTTCTTCTGGCTTTTTGATTCCCAAATCCAGTCAGAACCGCAGAAGCCTTTTCAGACGGGAGGAACCAGAACAGAACTGAAGTGTTCTTACAAACCTGGGAAGGCGGGATCCGTTTTTCTCCCGGATCGTTTCGGAAACATCTCTGTGTTCTCTGCTTTGTGGGTGAGTCCGGCCTCGGATGGGCAGCTAAATGTTTCCGTGACGTTTTTGTATCCAATCAGAAGCGACCTCAGTATGCTAACACTCAGACCAGCACCAGGGCTGGTTGGTTTTTAAACTGGAATTCAGCAGAGCTGGATTGAAACCACTTAAACACGTTTATTTTTTTAGCTCTTTTGCTAATCAGACGATTTGGTGAAACAGTTTTCCTTTGGAAATGTTCCCGCCTCTCCTCAGCGCTCCTGTAAATACTGATCCCAGCCGCGGCCCGGTGCGATCCGCTGTGAAACCGGGCCGTTCTGTAAAAACTGTACATGAGTTGACTGGATGTCTGTTGATGTGAGCTGAACTGGGATGTCGTCTCGTCTGGAGCTGTATTGATATTAAAACGGTACAAACATGTTTCACATCTGCTTCATGTCTCATTTCTGTTCACTGGAAATATGATCAGTGTTGCTTTTAATTCCAGATTTTGGTAAGTATGGATAAATATTTGGTACTACTGGAGATACAAACAAGATAAACTGGTTTGATGTTTGCACATCCATCCGATCATTGGTTCATCCATCCATCTTTTCCCAATCACTGCCGTCTTGCTTTGTCCATTTGTTCACCGTTCTATTAATACATCACTTTAAAACCATCCAGTTTTTTCTCTTTGTTCATCAATTTTTTCTTCCATCCATTTAAATATTGATTTGAACCTTAATTCCACCAACCATCATTTATTCCCATCTGTTTTTCTTCCAATCCATTCATTTTCTAATTCTATTAATGCATTCACGTTTGTCATTCATCCATTCATCGCCATCATTTCACTCTCAAACATGAACACCAGCGGCCTCTAGCGGGAAACCCGGCGTAATTCAGGAACGCCAACAACTCGGCCAATCAGCGCTTCGGCTTTGAGGTCACGTGGCCTCTCGGCCTGACGGGCAACAACAAACATGGCAGCCACTCAGGAGAGGAGCTGGACGGAGGAGAAAGAGAGGACGCTCATTGCGTTTTTCTCCCGTAAGTCCGACATGTTCGGTCCGGTTCTCCTCGCCATACGGACTCGGCTCCGGTTCGCTCGGCTCGGCACCGTGTCGCTGAAACAAGCAACAGCTTTGGGACGTTGGAGTGGGGGAGGAGGGGAAGGCAACCGTTGCTCCACTGAAGCAACGAGTCGAAGCAACGAGCAACGGGACGAAGGGTTCTGGTCATTGATCCAAACTGCTCCTGATTTTCATTTGGATTATTGCAAAGATTGTAAACCAGATTAATTATCAAAGGCGTTCATCACCGGAAGATTATGCAATGATTAAAATGATCACTGATGGTGTTTATTGCTGAAATATTCTCTAACTGTCAAATAGAAAAGCCTGGTTGATATTTATTTATTTTACACAGATTGGAAACGTATCAGCAATAATTCTCTCTAGGATCAATTAATGTCTTTTAAAGCATCATTAGCGATTCTGCACCTTTTAAAAACTCATTTATTTTCCAGATTATTTTTTTTTTTTGTATTTGTTTTCCAGAAGATTGCAATATTTAAAATGAACTTTATTCATTTAAAATTCTCCTGTTTAAATGAATGGACACTTTAGCATCTTTGATTAATGCAGTGATTTTTACAAACATTATATTACTGTGAGAATTAACTTCTACAGGGACAAAAGAAACAAATTTCCTCAGGAATTAGCAGGAAAAGATCTTATGAATATAATTATTAATGTTATCTTCCATAAAATCAGGAGTTTATTCCAGTTTGATGAGTTTCTGAACATCTTTCAAATTGTTTTTGATTAAAATGAATGTATTAAATTATTGTTAAGGCCTAGTCCACACAAAGCTGGAAATGTGAAAAATCTAATGCATATTATGTTTCATCCACATTAAAACTGTTTAACATCATTGTCTATAAAATAAGTTGTTTCCCCCAAACACAGATGTATGTGTGTGTGAAAGAAGCCAAACATGATGAAGCTAATTGCTTTGACTGTAGCTAAATGTCTTCTTGTTCTCCAGAGAACAGCTGTTTGTGGAACTACAAGTCGGAGAACTACAAGAACCGGGATCTGCGATGGAAAACCCTGGAGCGCCTCCGGATCCTGCTCTCCTCCCAGCCGCCTCCCGTTCCGTTCACAGGTACCGATGTGGCTAACGCTGCACCGCGGACAGCTCTGACCAGAACCACCGCAGCGTTTCAATGTTTGACCAAAGCTTTTAAATATGACAAGATGTGCCGGACTGCTAGATCTGAAACCAACAGGAAGGTCCACTGCTTGGATTTCAAAATAATAGTCAGCCAGAATGATGATTGTAGGACATCCATCCGTCCGTCCGTCCTTCCATCCATCCTGTTTTTATTTTTATTTCTAAACTGTCCCTAAATTAACATTTCTGGAAACATATGACCTTTGCCCTCAGCATTCTGGTTCCTTCCCATCTCCTCTGTGTTGTTCATCTTCCAGTGGAAGACATCAAGAACAAATTTAAGAACCTGCGTACGACGTTCCAGTGCCAGTCCAAGCTGGTGGTTCTGGGCGGCTTGGTGCCGCAGTGGAAGCATTACCAGCAGCTGAGCTTCCTGCAGGGCTGCTGCGAGCCAGAGGAGGGCGCCGCCGAGACGCCGCCCTCCCCGCCCACAGAGGAGAACTGGCTCCCTCCCTCCTCTCCTGGTCTCGGCGTCTCTTCCTTCCCACTCCTCTTCCTCAGGCGGCGCCGCTGGAGGAGCTCCTGGACGGAGGAGAAGGAGCGGGAGCTCATCGCGTTCTACACAGGTGAATAAATAAAACGGCGGCTTCAGGAGAGATGAGGCGTCGGTTTGCTCCTGACAGGCGTTTGTTCCTGCATTGATGTGTGCAGAGCACGGCTGTCTGTGGAACAGGAAATCAGAGAATTACAACAACCGGCAACTCAGAAAGAAACTCATGGAGTCCCTCAGGATCCAGCTCTCGGACCAGCTGGTTCTGTTTTCTGGTAAAATTGTCTCAAACTCCTGATCCTCCTCTCTGTTCTGCACAAATTCATCACAAGCTAAAGGACCTTTACAGGTTTTAAAAAGTCTAAAATGAAGAATTTTACTCTGGACTTTGGACGCTTTTTTATCTCCGTTTCAAACCTTTATAATTTACAGCATATTAAAAAACTAAGCTAAACTTATGATAGGCTGGTGAAGATCTAATCTAAGATTCAATTTAGTTAAGTTAAGCTAAGATTTCTTATGCTAAACTGAGCAAGACTTGAGTCAGACTAAGGTAAGGTTAGCTAAGCTAATGGAAAGTTGAGCAGGCGAAATTTAACTTACATTTAAATGGCTAAGCTAAGGTTAAACAATGGAGGCAAAATTCAACAATGCTAATTAAATTAAGGCTAATTTTAAGGATGACTAATGTAAAGTTAGTTAAACTGAGGTTAAACCAGGTAGGTAAAATTAAGCTAAATTTAAGGGAAATTAAACTGAACTATAATGTGCAAAATTAAATCCCTGGTAGTTTAAGCTAAGCTAAACAAGGAAGTGAGAGGGGGCTAGATAAGTCAAACTAAGCTAAGGTTCATTATGCTAACATTGGATTAAATAAGCTAAGATTAACTGATAAAAAGCTACCCTAAGGTGTTGTTAGCTAGGTGAAGCTAAGCTAAATAGGTTAATGAAGGCTAATAATTAATTATATTTAGGTTTTATATGCTATGTTTTTATTAAGCTAAACTAAAATAGGTTTCGTTAAGCTACAGTGTTGTAAGCTTAGACACTGTTAGCATAAAGGAAACTACTAAACAAAGAGACTGTTTTAAACTGAACATAAAGTTTTTTAAAGATTTTTTCAGATCATGTCAAAGATGCATCCAGCTCCAGTTTTTATCTTGCAGCTGTTTGGGAAATGAAAACGTAGCCGAAGTACTAAAAACATAAAACATTATTATGAATCTATAGAGCCTTAAATCTGCAGTCAAGATCACAAACTTCCTTTTTTGGCTTCTTAACATAAAAGTCTGTCATTTTTTGCAGTGGAAGACATAAAATCCAAGTTCAAGAACCTTCGGACGGTTTTTAACCGGGAGTTCAAGGCGGTCCAGGCGAGCAGAACCTCGGACCAACCCTACGTGTCCAAGTGGAAACATTTCCACCAGATGCTCTTCCTCTGCGAGTCGTTTGAGGAAGACGATTTTCCTGACGCCCCACAAGAAGGAAGCCGGACTTCCTGCTCCGCCTCCTCCTTCGACGCCTGCAGCATCAAGACGAGAGCAACGCCGTCACCTGCTCCGCCTTCCAGGTGTTCCCCGCAGCTCCAGACCAGACCGAGCTAAAGGATCCCAGAGCGGCGTCCGGATCGCCGCCGGACAGGAAGCCCGCTTGGGTTCTGGTTCCGGCTGACGACCGGGCGAGCGGCGAGTCGCGCTGCCTCTGGAGCGAAGCCAAAGTTCAGCAGCTCATCTCGTTTTACGCCGGTGAGTCCAGACACTGTAAAAACAACAAGTGGCTTTAGTCCAGTTTCTCCTGCTGATATTCATTGAAACGATGTCCAGCCGTAGTTCTACAGAGTACTGACCCGGCAGCAGGTGAACACAGATGAACATGCCGCACTTTTCAGCTTGCCCCTGTGTTTCAGAGCACAGCTGCCTGTGGAACCACCGGGTCGACAGCTTCCGGAACCGGCTGCTGCGCCAGAGCCTGCTGGAGACGCTGAGCGGCCTGCTGTCCGCCGGAGAGCCCGTCCCGTTCACAGGTAACTGGGCCGGCCCGGAACAGAACTGGAACCGGAACCAGAACCCACCAGCTTCTGCTCTCCTCCCTGTTCCAGTGGAAGACATCAAGACGAAGTTCAGGAACCTGCGGACCATCTTCCAGCGGGAGCACAAGGCGGTGAGCGCCAACAGAACCTGCGGCTCCGAGGATTTCTACCTGCCCAAGTGGAGGCACTACCTGGACCTGCTGTTCCTCTGCGACGCCGACGCCAATGATGCCTTTGCCCAGAACCCGTCCGTCCCGCCGTCACCGACCCCCCCGGACTCCTGGCTCTCCTGCTCTTCCTCCTCCTCCTCGTCTTCCACCAGCAGCAGGAAGCGAGCGGGTCGGTCGGCGGGTCGGCCGGCGGCGCCGGCGAGGAGCGGGCGGCGTGGCGAGGCGCCGCACGCCGGCTTCCTGAAGTACGTGGAGGAATGTCTGAACGAGGCGCCGCCGCACAAAGTGAAGAAGAAGAAGAAGATCATCCAGACGATCCACAGCCTGGAGGAGGACGGATGAAAAACACTGCAAAAAATACCGTAGAGTTTACAGCAAAGTACTGAGCCCACTGAGACAATATGAAAATAAAACATAGAGAATTATATCAAAATAATAACAATAAAGTCAAAAAGATAAAAAAATAGTCATCAAGTTATGAGAATAAAATCTAAATAACATGAAAATAATCATAAAACTAGTCCAGATAATTCAACAATAAAGTCATAAAATTGCAAAAAAGTTCTACAATTTTAAGAATAAAGTTGAAATAATGTGACAATGAAAAAATATAAAGTCAAAATAATACGAAAAAAAGGTCTTAAGCATTTTTTTAAAGGTAACAATGGTAATAAAATTGTAACAGTCAGAAAATTGCAAGAAAAAATGTGGATAAAGTCATTATTTGTCTTCTCATAATTTATTTCATTATTTCTTATTGTGGCCATCATTCATTTTCATATTTAACAATATTTAATGCTGTATTTAAAGACTTTCTGTTGTTATTAGCACTGTAATACTAACTAATTCTGTGTCAGTGTTTAGTTGATACCCAGTGCCTTTAAATGTATCAATAAATATTTTAGTTTTGCTGTTATATTAAATTTTTTGTGCTTTTATTTTTATCCTTTCTCATCGTTAATATTCTGAGTTTATTATTAAAGTTCGGAGGTTAAAAAATAAACAGGAATGAATCATGAATCTGCAGAAATCCATCATTCATAAATGTCATTTTGAGCCTGCTGTTTTATTATCTGTCCGCCAGGTGGCAGTGTGGGATAAACCCGCCTCCTCTGCCGGTTTATTTCTCTGCAGTTTGAAACTATCTGAAGAATGTGAACTTTCCGGAGCCGCCGACCTGCTTCACGGGTTTCACCAGCGGAACTTTACTGACTTTTCGCTTCCTTTAATCAGCTGCTGTTGCCTAAGAGACGCTGTCCGTCTTCTGGATCCATTTGGTTTATGAACATCAGGCTATTTTAGCTCAGCCTCTCAGGGTTAGCTTAGCTGGTCTCAGCATCCCGGGCGCCATCTTTTAGCTTCTGGATGTCAAAGTGTTGTCTGAGTTGGGAAAAGGTTCTGGTTAATTCACAAGGTTTCTGGTAACGGGCAGGCTAACATGTAGTAACAAACACATAGGCTACATGTCTGTCTTAGCTAACCGCTACATTAGCTAAGCTAGTTTGAAATAAATATTGGATATTTTCTTAATATGGTGATGATTCTCAAATTTGTGACCAAGTGAAAGTTATAATGTACTGATTGTTCATCCACCACATTACTGGAGGGTTACTATGGAAACGATCCTGTTCTCACTTCCGGTAGGCACCGGAAGTAGCAGTATTTCACTAGGTAATTTATAGTTTTTGCAAATCTACATTCATGGTAGACGCTACATCTCTTCGGTTATTGTTCAGTAGTTATACAGGAACAAAGGGAGAGCTGGTTCTAAACCTGTGGCTTGTTTATTGTTGCCATAGCAACTGCCTGCCAAGATGGCTGTCAGTAACAAAGTTCACAAGTTCAGGCTAACATGAGAGCTGGAGAGAAGGCCTCCAGCTCTCATCGCTTCTCTGTGTTTTCTTGTTTACTCGTAGTTTAGGGTGAGTTTTAAGTAGTGAAACAAACTGGGAAGCAGCTGAAGAGCTAACCAGCAGTTAGCTTCCCCAGCTAACTCTTTTTTATCAGGTCACAAACTTTATTTTTCAGTTTCAAACTACTTTTCCAGTTAGATTATTTTAAACAAACTTTCTGACCCTAATTTAGCTCCATAGCCTCTGAGGAGAAACTTGTTTTTAAAAATTAAAACCCATTTAAATGGTGGGCGGGGCTTAGCTTAAAGCAGAAGATCCTCCTACATTAGATCCTCTTGATGTTTCTAATCATCTGATTTTAGTGGAAAATTAATCATGAAGGAAGTTTAATCTGGTTTTTAACAGTAATCTGGTTCCAGTGTGAACGCAAACAAACAACATCCTCCTTTTATTCTCAGCTTATCTGCATTTTTGTTCCAGTTTTCTTCACTTTTTTTTCTAGACCTTGTTTGGCCTTTTTTTTTCTCTCCCTCTCTCCACTTTACTCCTCCTCTTTCTGTGTCTTTTCTCTTTGCTCGGTGAGTCGCAGTAAATCCTATTGTGATGCTAAACTGATAGAGAGAGAGACAGAGAGAGAGAGAGAGAGAGAGAGAGAGAGGAGAGAGAGAGAGAGAGAGAGAGAGAGAGAGAGGGAGAGAGACGCTTTGGATTCATTTCCAGCAGATCCGAGTCTCACTTTGATTCTCCATAAACTCTCGGGAATCTTTCCAGGTTGAATCCGGGCGGCTTTCTCCCTGGACTGGATCAGCCGCTCTCTGCGCTACAGGAATGCACTTTGCAGGAAAGGCGCAAACCTCCTGCCGCCTTGTTTTCCCCGCAAACCGGGACTTATAAATGAGCGGCGATGCACCTGTGAGCGACCCGGAGTGGAGAAGCTCATCCCGGGCTCCAGCAGCGCCGCCGGGCTGAGCGCCGGGCCCCGGGCCGGGCATGGAGCGCCGCGGCCGGGCGGGGCTGCAGCCGGCGGGCGGAGGAGAGGGAGGCGGATGGGTGCTGGTGGAGGCCCGGCTGCAGGGAGGAGCGCCGTGGGGCTTCACCGTGCAGGGCGGCCTGGAGCACGGACAGCCGCTCATCATCTCCAAGGTCAGGAAAACCAGAGTTCAGACTCGTTTTACTCCTAAAACCCAACAAATGAAAAACTTTCCCATCAGCCGGCTCGACTCATAAGCGACCCGAGATGTTCCTAACAGGGCCAGCAGGGGGCATCGAATTTACCAAGTTAATTCAGTCCAATGTAAATACGATAAAATAATCAGAAAAACACTAAACAAGCTAAACTAGAAATATAAACATGAAAGTAACAAAAACAGATGTATTTACAAATACACAAATATCCATCTATAATACAAAGATGTAGACCAGGTTCCATAAATCCATCATTTACATGACTAAACATCTTTCTCTTTTCTGTCTTTTTAATAAGTTGTTTGTCACTTCATGGCTAAGCTAACCCAGCTAATACCTTACCCAGTCATTAGGAAGACTGCTGACTGGCTGGTCATGTGCTCGCTCCATAAGGAAGGAAAGCAAATGCTAAACACTACTGTACCCAGTTATAATAGTGAAAGGTTTAGTGGAAGGAAAAACATGGACTGAAGAAAGTGAACAATCAAAACTGCATAAGTTGACCTACTTCGTCTTAGCTTAGCATGATTTAGTTTAGCTTTTAGTTGGATCACTTTAAGTTTATATTAGCTTAGCTTTGTGTAGCTTACGATTAGCCTAGCTGACCTAAATTTAGCTTATTTAGTTTATGTCATAGTATGTCATAATTATAAGGACGGTATAATTAACAAGCAACCAGATCCAATCATCATTTTAGGCTTATACATTTTGTTCCATTTTATCAGTTCATGTATGTTTGGCTAAGCTAAGCTAGCCAAGATTTATAATGCAAAACTTCTGTGTTATTGCCAGTTTGTGACTTAAACAAACAGGAAGATGTTAACTTGACAGTTTGTCATTTTCTGGCTACAAACAGGATAAGTAAATGATAAAGATTGTATCTAACTAAGCACAGTAATGGAAAGTTTAGTGGAAGAAAAAAGTGTGATAGAAGAAACCTCTCACAGCCTTAAGAGATGTGTGAATTAAAAGCCATTGAAGAGTTTGGAGAAAGTCTTTGTTTTTGACTCTGGATATATTTTCCACAACGTTTCCAGCGTCTGATTGGTTGAGCCTTAAAATGGAGCCTTAAATCTGTTTCCCATTTTTTTCCCTGTTTGTTTAAAAGAATTAAGTTATAGTTTAAAATCTAACCGTTAACGAAGCTCATCAGTCGCTTCTGACCTCGTTTTATTAAAATGCAAATCAGCAGCTGCTAACGGGGAAAGTGGGACAGGAATCTGACAATCCGTTTTCCTGATGCATTTGAACGCAGCAACGGCGGCATGTCCACCGGTTCCGAACCGGATTTGTTCCAAACGGGATCGGATCGGTTCTGAACCGGATCCGTTCCGAACCAGATCAGTTCTGAACCGGATCGGTTCGGTTCTGAACCGGATCGCTCTGATTCTTCACACGTGTAATGATAATCATATTATTTATTTACAGGTTTATTTCTTTCATGATTTTTATTTTATTTTATATTTCAGTAAATGTTTTTATAGCTTTTGCTCTTTTACAGTCACTTTTTATATTTTTACATGTTTCAAATTTTTTATATTTGATGTTTTTCGTAAATTTTACGGATTTATCTTATTATTTATTTAAAAAACAACAAATATGTTTGGACATTTAATACTATTTTATTGGATTTTTTTTATGACTTTTTCCTTTTTAAATGTGATATTTAAATTTCCTCCATCCATCCTGACTGAATGTTGATTTATTTAGATAATTTTTTGTCTAATCACTCAGTGTGAAATTGATCCAGGATCAGTTTCTCTGCTGGTTTTTATTGATTATTGGAGGTTTTTAGTGTTTTGTTGATTTTTGTCTCAGTGCTGCTTTAACAGCCTGAGCAGCTCTGCTTGGATTTCTCCATCTGCTGGGTAATGAATGTCAGCTGGAGTAGCGAGTGATACACACACACACACACACACACACACACACACACACACACACACACACACACACACACACACACACCCAGTCTCTCGGTGTTTCTGCCGTCCTTATTTGGGTTTATTTATCTCCTAACAGCTCTGCAGAACTCAGGACTGGTTTCTGTCCATTTTCCTTCCTTTCTGGGCTCCTTGCATTTTTATATCTGTCACCATTAAACACCATTAAACCGATACTGAGATAAAAACCTCAGTGTCGGCTGTGGTTCTGATGGGTTTTGGGCTGCGACACACCCAGAACCCGCCCACGCTTGGCGGTGCTGCAGCAGCGGTGCGGGGCTTATTGATACCTGTCAGTCCGTCTGCAGCTGCAGGATGGACAGTCCTCAGAGAGTCTGAGTTTGGGTTTCTGCATAAAACAGGAACATTAAGACAACGAGTTGCTGCCAAAACTCTGAACGATCCAAAGATCCTGGAAGGAGAACCGGGCTTTTATGGAGCCGCTATGAAGCAACAACAGATTCTAAAACTAACTGAGACGTAGAAAAAGAACCGAGGAGCAGCAAGAAAAGAGTTCAGTCCGCTATAACCTGACTCCGGTCCGCTATAACCCGACTCCAGTCCACTATAACCCGACTCCGGTCCGCTATAACCCGACTCCGGTCCGCTATAACCCGACTCCGGTCCGCTATAACCCGACTCCGGTCCGCTTTAACCCGACTCCGGTCCGCTTTAACCCGACTCCGGTCCGCTATAACCCGACTCCGGTCCGCTATAACCCGACTCCGTCCGCTATAACCCGACTCCGGTCCGCTATAACCCGACTCCGGTCCGCTTTAACTCGACTCCGGTCCGCTTTAACCCGACTCCGGTCCGCTATAACCCAACTCCGGTCCACTTTAACCCGACTCCGGTCTGCCTTAACCCGACTCCGGTCCACCTTAAACGGACTCCGGTCCGCTTTAATCTGACTCCGGTCCGCTTTAACCCGACTCCGGTCCGCTTTAACCCGACTCCGGTCCGCTATAACCCAACTCCGGTCCACTTTAACCCGACTCCGGTCTGCCTTAACCCGACTCCGGTCCACCTTAAACGGACTCCGGTCCGCTTTAATCCGACTCTGGTCCGCTTTAACCCGACTCTGGTCCGCTTTAATCCGGTCCGCTATTTTTATATGTCTACCAATATCGTCAGTTTTCTGCTGTTGCAGCAAATTGTCTCCTCTGTGGGACAATAGATGATATTTTATTTTGGTGAAGCTTTGTTTCTTCTTTCAGGTGGAAGAAGGCGGTAAGGCGGACAGCATGGAGCGCCCTCTGCTGGTCGGGGATGAGATCATCATCATCAACGATGTGGAGCTGAGCGGCTACAGACAGGAAGCCATCGCTCTGATCAAAGGATCGTTCAAGACGCTGACGCTCACCGTCCGCAGGTTTTTATTTATTTACTTCTAACGTCATAATTAGGTCAAAATGAAGCCGATTCTTATGAATCTGACTGTTTGTTCCCAAAATGCAGCATTAATGATTAATGGGATTTAACCGGATCTGTGGGAATTTCCCCTCAGAAAGTTTATGGAATAATTTTATCTCCTGGATGTGAATCCAGAAGGTCAGGAAGAGGTCAGAGGTCAGGCTGGATAATATTAGAAAACATCCAGCAAACCTTTAAACAAACAAACAGGACTTTTCATCAATCAAAATGGAGGATGTCCTCATTGATCACGATAAGGTTCTGTTACCAGTTATTAATGAAGTTATGTCATTATAGGAATTTATTTCAGTATTTTTATAAAACGTAAAGATAAAAACTACAGATTTCACAGAAGCTCAGCTCCAGTCTGAGTTTTTCCGTCACATTTCAAGCAGGTGAAAACATTTGATGAAACAGAAAGTTAATGAAACTCTTCTGGTTTAGCAACAAACACTTTGAGTTTATGATTTAAACTGAGTTTATAAATCCAACAACACATTTATTAACCAATAATTAGTGAGTTTTAATCAAACAGCAGGAGTCAGGAGACAAATGTCACAGTAGAAATGATTTACACAAAGAATTTATTGTGATAAATGATATTATTGGTTTTTAATATCGTTTTCAAGTAATTCAATGCAAGAACATAATCAGATATCAATAATTGTCATGAACATTTAACATCGGGAGATATTTGAAAATCCAAGATAAATAAAAAAAGCTAGTGAAACAAAAATAAATTATTCATGAAGTTTGACTGAACAAACGTTTAGTTGAGACCGAAACACCAAACTGAAACTTTTATCTCCAGTTTTTGGAGGAAAAACAATAAATCTGAAAATTATTGAGCTCGTTTTAGCTTATAATGAGATTAATTAATTTATTGCAACCGGCCTTGTTGACTCACAATCCAGAAACCATGTGGTGCATTCTGAGCAGGAGGCCCCACTTCTGCTTTTCAAAGTTGTGATTTTGATTTCGAGGTGAGTCAGCAGCAGGTTCTCTGGATTTAAAGTGATATTGACCCTAAAACGCCTCACTTTGACCAGAGCAGACTGAAATCTCATTATCTAAGAATCATTTCCTTCTAAAAATGCAACAAACATACTTTGAATAGGCCAAATGTATCTGTCAGTGTTGAGGCTTTGGCATTCGCTCAGCCTGGTGTGTATTTGGGTTTGGGGCGTGACATGGAGCGCTGCTGCTGCTGCTACTGACTGGATGACATGCAGGACTTTAGACTTTAGACCCCACACACATACACACACACACACAGACACACACACACACACACACACACAGTAGGACAGGTGCAGCAGCACACCTGGTCACTGTGGAAGGCGTGGCAGTTGGTGAAACGACGTTCTGATCCGCGTCCTGCTGGGATCTGATGGGGAACAGAGAAATGTCGGCTGGTCGCAGGTTTGTGCTGCATTTCGTCTGATTGCTGCGCTGCAGCGGCGCGCTAACCACGCTAACCACGCTAACCTTTGAACCGGTCTGTTTGTATCGGCTCCGACAGTTTCTACAGAATCTTTTTAGATATTTACTCTAGAGGTAATTATCTACCTAATCACCTGAGTGATTAGGTAGATAATCATTGATCATATAATCTGATGTGATCAGTGCATAATCTGATGTGATCAGTGCATAATCTGATGTGATCAGTGCATAATCACATCAGATTATGCACTGATGTGATTTAAAGAGTATTAAGGTCCAACCCAACGGGTTGTTTAATATTTTATTGGTTCTGCTGCAGGCTGCAGGGTTTTGTTCTCATTTCTTCCTGGTTCGACACCAACCTGTTTTCTAATCTGTTGTTGCCTTTGATCAATTCTTCTTAGGCTCTGATGGTTTTTCTTTGCTGCATTTGTTGTTTTTTTCTCTTCTGTTTCTGCTGTTTGTCACAGAAATATTGGTTTATTTCTTCGTTGTTTCTAAATGATAGAAAACAAAGAATATTCATAATGTAGGCCGAATTGTTTGATGTGGGTTGATGTTAGTTACAGATGTTTTGCTGTTTGATGCTCTGCAGCATAAAGTGTCATAAAACCTGTTGATCAAACATTTTGTTATTGATCCATCATTGCTTCCACAAACGTTCTGCTGCTGTGTGACGGTTACATTTTCATCCTGCGCATGCGGATCGCTTCAGGGTCGCAAGCCGTTCACACAGGAATCCACCAAAATAAAAATCTCTCTGAAGGTTTTTAAAGGTTTTATTTTGGTATTTTGCTGCTTTTTTCCACAAACTGTTTCCAGAGAAGCATCTTGGTTTGCTAAACCACTTTGCTAGCATAGCTAGCTATGCTAACAGTCACAGGAAAACTCTTGCTGCCTCTGCAGGGTTATGAGGGAAGGTCGTCGCTAGGTGGTGCTCATCCAACATAATTAACTGAGTATCATCAGCATAGACGCTTCTATCAAACTGTTTTAGCGTTTTGCTAATCTGAGTTAGCGAAACGTCACGGCAAAGTGACGTCAGCAACAATCTTTGCAAAGCAACTATTGATCAACCTGGGAAGACTTGAGGTCATTTAAAGTTCATCCAGGATTGGAGGCAAAATCTGCTAGCGTTAGCATTAGCATGAAATTATAATTAGAAAAAACAGATGATCAGGATTATCTGTAAACTTTCCTCCTTCACTGATCATCAAGACGAGTGTGTGTGTGTGTGTGTGTGTGTGTGTGTGTGTGTGTGTGTGTGTGTGTGTGTGTGTGTGTGTGTGTGTGTGCGTGTGTTTATCCGCCACCAGAAAGGTGTGTGTGTGATTTCAGCAGGTGTTAGCTGCTTTTATTGTTAGCTTTGCACTCCTCCATCCTCGCTGTCAGAGAAACAAAAGGTGTGTGTGTGTGGTGACGTCGTCTCCACACACACCTTGCAGACGCTGCCTCTCCTGCTGCTCTGTCCATCCGGCCGCTCTGATTGGTGCGTTTCCTGATTGGAACAAAGCGCAGCAGAGACTCTGACATCCAAACAGAGACGCTGCGCCGGAGCTTCCTGTCAGAGCCGTGAGTCTGATTTTCTCTGGGTTTCAGTTTGACTTTAACTATGAAACATTTCTGTTAATTTGTAATTAAAAAACTGTAACTAACTGGAAGTATAACTTTTTGTTGCATATAACATTTTCTAAGTTGATTTTGATCTAAAAGTTGTAGTTTTGCTCTGTGGTCAGTGGACCGTATACAGTCACTCCGCGGACCACAAATGGCCCCTGCACCATACTTTGAACACCTTTGATCTGAGGTATTCATCTAATTTTATGTAACCTCTGACCTTTGACCACTTAAATCAAACATTTTCTCCCTTTTCAAGACAAATATTGTTTCTTTGGGTCGTTTATTTATTTGTTATTTTATTTATTTTATTCTGGATTCTGTAAAATATTCCATGTTTTTCATGTTAATGTTCAAAACAGCATCAAAAACAAAAAGTTTATTTATTCGCTTGAAAGGAAAACAGTTGATCCACAATTACACCAACATTTGTGAAAACAAAATAAATAAGACAGAAATAAATGAAACATAGAAGATTTAAAACATCTAAGATCTTTTTAATGTCTCAGACTCAAAGGTCAAAGGTTAGAGAGCAGTCTGGGTTAGAAAAATATTTTCCCCTTAAGAAATTAAAATAATTTTAGATTTTTTCTGCTTTAGTTAAATGATTTAAATCACATTGTAGCAGAAACTCATATTTATAGAAAAACAAAGATCCAACAGGCTGCAGCTCCGCTAAAAGTTAAAAGTTATAATCAATGAAAGTTCTGGAGTGGCTTAGTCAAAGTCTGGCCTTAACTCCAATTGAGATGCCGTGGAAAGACTTTCAATAGGTTGTTGATGCTGGTAAT